>NC_081427.1:28029046-28329046 GCF_949786415.1 Peromyscus eremicus
AACTTGTTTCTCACAGTCTGGAAGCTGGGAGACAAAATCAAGACACTGAAAGATGGAATCTGGCCTAGTTCAAAGTCCAAATTCTTTTTGGTATCATCTTGTATTTTTACATGAAGAACACAGTGAACAAGCTTCATTAAGCTAATCTTGTGAGACTAATTATACTAGCAAGGGTTCTGCCTACATGACTTCAAAATGTTTCACCAAACACTTCCCATCTCACAAAACAATGGCTGTAGAGAGGTGGGTTTAAAGAGTTCAGCATATGAAAAAATAAGAGTTTAACAAGATGTATATAAGACACCCTAAAGAAACCAAGCATTACTGATAGTCAAATGTTGACTGTATCCTGAGCAATTTCATAACTATTTATATTAATGAAACTAAAATTAAGCATTCCTTCTACAGGTAGATATTCAAAAAGAAAGGCCAGTGAATATCTTTATAGTCTTTCGTGGTGTCACTGGCAAGATGTGTGCATGAAACAGCTTAATTTCACTCTTATTTTAATATTCAAAGCCTTTGCTTTGATCCAAATGACTAAAAATCTCTCATGACTGTAATTAGCATTCAAATGATGGATTTGCCGCTAGAATAAAAATTTTCTCATTTGCCAACATTAATAAATAACTAGTTTATAGTATTGTAATAAGGACATAATTTCAACACCCTTCAGAAAAAAAGTTCCTAATTTAGATAGATGAGAAATGTATCCCTGCATTCCATGGAGACAGATAAATGAAGAGTTGCTACTGGGTTGTTGTAGCACCAATTTAAGTACTGGAATGATACCAACAGGCTCAGGTGATAGTATTTGCTAAATAGAAAATCATTGTCTTGCAAGGTTATATAGGTTGGTTTTATATTTGCTAAATTTGCTAAGGACAGGAAGACTTCAGTTGTGTACTTCTTCATCCTGACTGATATCTAAACAGGATACTCTATACAGGATACTGATGATAAGATGTTCTGCTAAATAATTTTGAAATGTTCAGCCAAATTCGTACATAACCAAAAAGTTTCCCAACCCTTGGAAGCCCCCAACCTTGCAGTTTTTTTAAGCTATATAAACCCCACCATCTCCTGTGTTCACTGCTGTTATCTCAAACCCTGATTTAGCAAGATAGTCTTGTCTGACAGAAAATAGAGTTTGTTTAATTCCACCAAAAATTTGGGTGATGGCCTTTACTCTTTGTTTTTTTTTTTTTTGTTTTTTTTTTTGTTTTTTTTTTTTTGTTTTTGTTTTTCGAGACAGGGTTTCTCTGTGTAGCTTTGCGCCTTTCCTGGAACTCGCTTTGGAGACCAGGCTGGCCTCGAACTCACAGAGATCCGCCTGGCTCTGCCTCCCGAGTGCTGGGATTAAAGGCGTGCGCCACCACCGCCCCGGCGGCCTTTACTCTTGTTTGGTGAGGTTGACATGATCTCAATGTTCCTGTGTGACTATTTTGATCCAATCAGGAAACTCTTTGGTCCAATCAGGATACCAAGCTCTGGTGACTCCCCATGGGAGACCTTGCCTTGGAAGAGGTGGGAATAGGGGGTGTGTTGGGGGGGGAAAGCTGGGGGTGGAAGGAAGGAGGACAGGAGAATCTGTGGTTGGTATGTAAAATGAATAGAAAATCTCTTAATAAAAAAATATGCTTTGTTTCTCTTTCCAAGAAAAACAGTAAAATAAGTAAATTCCGTAGTTGGCCATAGTTGGTCAGTGGTCAAACTCTCGTTTTAGCACCAACTGTGATGAGCTAGGAGTCTGCATTATCCCAGTCCTGAATTTTGAAAATTTCCCCCAGTTGGAAGTTTATTTTCCCCTACCCATGCGTATGTAACATCGTTTTCATAGTCTCGTGATTGTAAAGACTAGCAAAAGATAGGTGACCCTGTAGTCAAAGTTTATCAACTATGATGAACAAGTAAAGGTGGGAAAATAGTCTGCCAAACACCAAAACCATACCAGTTGGAAACTTTTTACCCTTCTCCACCCAAAATCTTCTCTGATCACCAGAGACCCAACATCATAATGAAACTTGTTAAATGGCTGGAACTTAGTGGCCCACCCTAAACTTCTGAATCAGAAATAGCATGCTAACAAAATTCCCAGGTGTCCACATGCTCAGTGAAGGATGAGAAGCACAGCTGCATGCTTCCATGTCTTCTCCCACTCATTTCTTCCAGCTCTCCACCGTGAAGGGCCTGTGGACAAGAGTAATGTTCATCTGGCTCTGATAATCAAGAAAATTATCACTGAAAGTGTCACTCAACCTCAAAAACAATAATACAGATTTGTGTGAGGTACCTGAAAGTCATTTAGATACACTTAATGCAATCTCAACAATATGCCTTGTATAAACAAAACCTGTGTCATGACCATACCAGTCAATATGTCAATGGGGATGAGAGCAACTTCACAAGCCCCACTCCTACATTAAGAACTACCGTAAATCAGCAGTTTCTGAGAGAAGGTGAATCTTCATGGACAAGACCCCTACTAAATTATCCAATCCCAAAGGCTTTCACTAAACACCAAATAAGATGGACTCAGTAGGTTGTGTGTGTGTGGGGGGGGGTACATGTGTATGTAACAATCATAATTATTCGTTCCAATTTTAGTAAATGTGCTGCTGAAGAGAGCACAACAATCATAATTAAAGAAGAAGAGATCATGAATTTGAGAGATACTGGAGGGCATCTGGGAGGACTTAGAGCAGAGAAGGAGGGGTGGAAATAATGTAAATACTGAACTCATAGAAAATTCTGAAAGAAAAATTCTCCAAATGATATGAAACCTATCTCTGTAGTCTAAGGTGAAGTTCCAAAACACATCTGCTTTGTAGCCATTACTCCCTTATTCCTTTGCTGAGCTGATAAGTGCTCTTATTCCGTGAAATTCCTCTGTCCGACCTGGTAGATTACCCCAGCACATATACCTTTCCTCATATATTTGTGTTTCTTGTACATGGGAATTTGCTGAGTTTAAAATCTTGCACTAAAATTTGGAACTAAATAAAATTGTAGTTTTCAGAATTAAAATATGCTTTGCTCATGCACTAGGGACAGGTTCTTCCCACTGCCTGGAGTCCCCCTAAACAGTTCAAGCTAAACAACTGTCTCGCTTATCCAGAGGGTCTAGTCCAGTACCATGGGGGCTCCTCAGCTATTGTTCCACAGTTCATGTGTTTTTCCACTAGTTTAGCTAGTTGTCTCTGTACTTTTTCTAATCATGGTCTATTGAGAAAAGTACAGTTGTCTCTGTACTTTTTCCAATCGTGGTCTCTTGCTCATAGAATCCCTCCTCTCTCTCATGGATTGGACTCCTGGCTTTTTGGAGCCTAGTGCCTATGGTGAGACACTTTTTGCAGCCGTGTTGCAGGAGGAGGGACTTGAACATGCCTCAACTGAATGTACCAGGCTCTGCTGACTTTTCATGGGAGACCTTGCCTTGGAGGAGGTGTAAATGAGGGGTGAGTTGGGAGTGAAGGCTGGGGGTTGGGAGCAGGGAGGATAAGGGAATCTGTGGTTGGTATGTAAAATGAATAGAAAATCTCTTAATAAAAAATATGCTTTGTTTCTCTTTTCAAGAGAAATAGTAAAATAAGTAAATTCACAAAATTTTGCAGTTAGATCTTACTCCCATCAAAACAAGGAAAAACACAAGTGTGGAGAGCATCTATATTTATATCTACAACAGAAATATCCAGTACAACCACCAAAAAAAAAAAAAAAAGAATTTATGCTGGGCGGTGGTGGCGCACGCCTTTAATCCCAGCACTTGGGAGGCAGAGCCAGGCGGATCTATGTGAGTTTGAGGCCAGCCTGGGCTGCCAAGTGAGTTCCAGGTAAGGCGCAAAGCTACACAGAGAAACCCTGTCTCGAAAAACCAAAAAAAAAAAAAAAAAAAAAAAGAAAGAAATATCCAGTACAAGTGATTTATTTTTATACAAAAACCACTTCCCAATCTCAGTTCATAATTTCCTTCATTTATTTGTTCCTTCCTTTCACACTGATTTAAAACTCGATTCCTAAGCATTTGTGGAGTTAAATACATTTCAGTACTTCATAAGATTACTGGAGATCTCTTGCAACTAAAATTCAAGATTTTTCAAACATTTTAATTTGTATCTTTTAAAATATATTTAATTAAAACACAATTATATCACTTCTCCCCCTCCCTTTTCTCCCTTCAACCTCTTCCATGTCACTTCCCTCCAACCCCTCTTGTGTCCTCCCTCCCTCTAAAACTGACGGACTCATTTTCTTTTATTATTGAGATAGATAGATAGATAGATAGATAGATAGATAGATAGATAGATAGATGCACAAATACATGAATACAACTTGCAAAGCCCATTTTTGCTGCTTAAGAGTATATGATTTCAGGGCTGACCACTATACATTGGCTAACCAATCAGAAGTCTCATCGCTGGGAAGTAAGTTCTCTTGGCAGTCATCAGTTGCCTGTAGTTCTTTGTCTAAAGTTGGTTTGCATCTTATTAAGATCCATAATATCGGACTCCTTACAAACTCATTCTGCTCTCTGAGAGTTCTCAATTTCCTCCAACAAGATGGTTAAGCAAAATTCATAATCTCCATGATTTTGTCATCATCAAAACGAAATAAGCATCTGTGTCGATAGAAGCACTAACACCTGCATAGTAGTTCAGGAAGTCTTCTTTTGAAACCTGAGGAAGGAAAAAGGTGAGGGGGAGAAAGAGTGTCAAAATATGTGAGCCACAGAACACTTCATTTTTCCTGAGATGCTCACTATAGGTGGGATTTGCAACTGGTAATAATGCAGCATTGCCTAAGTCAAGAAGAACTTTCCCTTCTGAAAATGGTTATGAAATGGGATATTTACAATGGGCGGCCAAAGACTCACCTTCATCTCAGTCATCTAAACCTCCTTCCCCAAGCCATCACTATTTATAGTAAAATAAGATCTAGGGATTTCTACCATGCTACCCAATAAGGTAGCCATTGGCCACAATGTTTAAGTTCATACTAATTAAAATGAGGTCTAATTTAATGAAAAAAATCCCATTCCTTGGGGACACTAACCATACTCCCTGCTCACCAACTCCATGTGGCCAGCAACTGGAACACTGGAAAATGCTGATGCAGAATAGCTCTGTCACTATAGCCAGTCCTACGGGACAATCCTGTTCTGGACTATATACTACATACTCATAATCATTATTAATACAGTCAATCCTCTGTGTTAATATGTTTTCTATCTATTGATTTACTCAGGTTTTATTGGAAGAATTCAGAGTAAACTGAATTATGTCTATACTGTACATGTACAAGATGCATGTAGTTTATGAGCAAAATTGGTGTTTCATATAAAGGACCTCAGCATTTAAGACTTTTATTATCTGTGGTTAGTCCTGGAATAAAAACTCTATGGATAAAAAAGAGAGGATTATACCTTAAGATGAAGATTTTATAACATAAATGAGTAGATAATAATTGCTTTGGAGAAAGAGAGTCTAGGCCACACACATGTAGAGATAGACCTAGAGGAAGGAGCACCTTACAGGATCCTTGAGGGAGCACTCTGGAAAAGAGGATGCATATTACCCAATGAGCAATAGCCAGGTATGAGACAATTGCCATATAGAAGGTACTGGAACTAGCTCATCAGGCTTGCCAATAAGTGTATTTTTCATAATTACATCAACATGGGCTTTCTATGCTGGGCAATGACACTGAGAACAAAGAAAAGGAATCAGATCCTGGCTTCTCTCCCTCCCTCCTTCCCTCCATCCCTCCCTCCCCCTCCCTCCTTCCCTCCTCCCCTCCTTCCCTCCCTTCCTTCCTACTGGCCACCCTCACTCCTTGTACTAGTAATAGAGTTATTCTATCCCTCTTGGTCCTAGACGCACAACTCAAGGCTGAAAATGCTGAGAAGTTGGTGAGCCTGCTGAGTGGGCATAGTCTGACCCTGTGGGAAGAGTAGAAAAGAATAGTAATAGTAAATGGTAAATCACATCTCAATATCTCATTCTTGGCTATCAAAATAGTAATTTGATGAGTAATTACATGATGCATCTTAAAAAGACTCATTACTTTCAAAATAAAATGCTGTCACCTGGAACAGAAACATCATACCAACAATGTTTGTAAATGATTTATAAACCAATAATATTTATAAATATTATAAATAATATAAAAGCACACTCACTTTACTGTAATGAGCACATCAATAAAAGCCTCACACAGAGCTAGAGAACAAAGTTGCCACAAAATTAAACACTTGCCCTATCCCAAACTCTATACATTTCAGTTAACTTCTGCATAGTTCATTACAACAAAATGTTACATTTTTATCAAAAAACAAAAGCACAGCCCAGGAGCCTGGATAAGCAACATGCTAGCCAATGGGAGAAAACATACTTTGAAAATAGTTTGAAACTTTACTGAAACAGTTAGACTTCTCTTTTACTGAAACAGTTGCTGTTTCCAATGTTTAATTTAAAAAAAAAAATTAAATCAGAACTTGTTAAAGGCAAATCACTGAGAATGTGCCCAAATGATAAGATTTGTTTGTTTGTTTTTTATAAATTAAGTTATGTCTAAACTGGTAGCTCACAGAAATCTCAATTTCTGGTTACGACAGATGATTTCCTAGTTGTTTCTATTGTGACAAGTTGATATCCTCATATGCATGGAGCTTACCCCTAAAAGCACACACTATTTTAAATAAAATATTTAGCATTTGCAGTATAAATAGCATCAAAATTCTTATTTACCAAGCATAATGCTGTTTTGAAACCCATGTTTATTCCATTTTTACTTAAATGCTGTCAAGATAAGGTTTACATATAGGAACATCTCCCTGTATAGAAAATAACTTGAGTTACAGTCTTATGATAAAATAACAACTTATTAATGGCCTCGGACAGCTTTAAAAGCTATGTGGGACCTTTCCAAGATTAATATACTGATTATAATTATACGCAAATAAACATATGGATATAGTTAGACACAGTCCTTGTAAGCATTGTTACATTACTAATGTTTACATAGCTTTGTTTTTGTTTTAAGTTTAGATGAAATGAAAGTAAATTTCTACTCAAACACTTTCTAAATGACTTCAATTAGTAGAGCTGAAATTCTCAGTGATTTACCACATGCACTTTGCAGCTGCAATGATGATCTTAAGTAAATGGATTTTGAATGATATTGCTAAATGACATTTGAGACATGAATAAGTATGAAACTTGTGGAATGGTACTTTATTTCTCTGTTCCCTTGGAAACGAAGGGAATGTCCTGCCACTGGATAATACTCCACATTTCTGAAGTACTTTATCCCATCAGTTAAGAAGCATTAAGATTTAAGGGAGCCCTGGCAGGAGCAAGCAACTCTGCCATCCATCATTTTCTCTCATTGTCAGTCCCCATTCTGTTCTGAGTCTCTCTCAGACTGCTGATTGTCATGAGTTCTGCACACAGCCTGAGCGGTTCCAAGATACCAGCCCCTGAAACCTTCTAAGCTCTAGGGTAAGATGCTCCCAGATCAATACTAGTGTCTGAATGCTAAGTTATAAGGTCAGTGAATTCTATTATGAAGAATTAGAAGAAGAATTCAACACGCAGGGCAAAAAAAAAATATATATATCAGGACAATTTGAGGGGGTCTTCCTGTGGCACACTTTACATACTGCTAGATGTGAAATCCATATCAGAAATTCAGCTACTGTTGGCTGGCTTATATTCTCAGTGTGTTTTGCTTCCACTAAATTTTTTTTTTTGAGGGGAAGGAAAAACTGGCTTTGGCAAAGCAGGTGTGAGAATTAAACAAGAAGGCTGTGCTATTCTCAGAGAGGAAGGACTGTTTTACCACAGTCTCTCACCGCATCAACCCAGACTGTCAGAAAGAATTCTTCTCACAACCACGTTCTCAGAAGCCCTGTCAATCATTTGCTTATATATCTTTCAACAGATTCCACCCGTCATCTATTTTAGAAGAAGCCATTTGAAGCCTTAACTTGGTGAGGTATTCTGTTAGAACCAAAGAACTTAGCCAGCTCTAACCTGAGTACACAGCTTTCATAGATGTAACTTGGAAGAGTCAAACCAATGCCAAGAAAATTGTCTGTCAAACAGATCAATTATATGTCAGAACCTTAGAGTATTTGTTTTTACTTTGAGTCACAGCATTTCTAAGATTTAAAACCTTGTTGCTGTATTCAGGAAGTCTTCATTTAAAAGCCCCTCAACATCTTGATTTTTCCCTTTGAGTCATGAGCATTTCTATGACTGAACTTTTCTCTGCTTCATCCAATAGATTTTTTAAATTAAAATAATAATAATAATAATAATAATAATTTCCAGGAAAGCAAGCTTGTTGGCCAACTTGGAAAGTTGGAAGTTGTGTATTTTGTATTCTGTACTCAAAAGAGATTTGCATAAATCTAGAGCTTATATGAGTCACAAGATGTTAATACAGTTTTATTATTAGTTATTATAAATAAATAATAATATTTATTATGATTATTTTATTCAAACAGAAGTAGAAGAGTACCCATATACGAGCTAATAATATATTGGACAATTTAATCTCTTTCCTTGATTAACTATCAGCATAACAGATTAACTGTAGGTAGAATCATGATGGTGGGGTCACTTCCTGCTTGTACTCTCATGGTCCAATGAGGCAATCTATATCGGCCAAGACAACTGAAGGGATAGGCTTACTATCTGCCTCCAAGAATAGGAGGGAATTATGCTTGCATTGTCTTGATAGACTTTCAGGATTTATAATTCCTTTACACAGTGCCATATGATAGGTTCCTGCTGTCTAGCTTGCAAGGCTGGATGAGGGATGGAGAGGGGAATTTCAGTGCTGGGGTTTGTATTATTCTCTTTCTACCTCCTCTAATCTATTAACAACTATTGGGTGTTAGTTTTGTTTAAAAGCCACTGGTTGCACCTAATTCACTGCTCCATCCACACTCCATGGAAGAGCATGGAACTCAATAAATAATTATCAATAAGATATTTTTACCTGCAAGTCACTTTACATGCTGAGTCAGTTGGCAGGCTCTGTGGAGGGCACCCACTCCTGACTTCAATGCTGATGTTAGAGTTTGAAATATAACTGTGTTCATGCATATAAATAACACAGAGCAAATAAACTGCTATCCAGGGGTTGGAAGATCCTGCCAAGGGCAAGACAGTAGTGAAAAACTTGTCCTTCAGACTGACAGGAATTCTACTCCAGTCTGTACATAACTCAGCACATCTTGTTTCTCATTTGCACTGAGAATGGAATCCAAGTACATGGTAGCTAAGTCTCTTCCTGCTCTTACCAGGGTTATGTCATGAAAGAGACAGTGCAAATTCAGTATCAGTAAGGTTGGCTTGGTCTGAAGATTCTAATTTGGAAATGCTTACATGCATTAGTTTTATTTCATAAAAATATGCTAATTCTACCCTTTCTTCTTTCCTGAATGGGGTCCAAGTCCAGTAGGAAAGTGCTTCCTAGAAATGCTTTGAGGGGTTTTCTTGTGTCTTGCATTCAGAACCAAGTGGTTACTTTTCATATTGCAAATGGAACTGTGCTTAAAATCTAGAAGTTAAATAAATTGGAAAAGTGTTCAGTAAGTTGTTAGAAAATATTTTAAAATGGTTCTTCTCTCTTCCTTCCATAACTACTAGATAGGGTAAATTAATAAGTTATCTTTGACTGTAGTGTAAGAAATCATAGATGAGATCAGAAATACGAGTATAGTGTTCCTTAAAAATTAGACTCTGAAGTCATAAATTAGATATAAAAAAATAAGAGTACAGTGTTCCTTAGACATTAGGTTCTTAAGAGGTCTTGTTTCTCTAAGGTGAGAAGACTTTGATGGAATCTTGCTCCTGAATCCAGCACCTAAAGCTCTGAAAGTGAAGCAACTGAATTTGCACTGTGAGACAAGGGTTATCTGTAATGAGTATTTATCTGTCTTGCCAGCCAGCTCCCAAATTATGACTTGGAAACTTATTCATTATGAAAGCTCAGCCTACAGTTTAGGCTTGTTCCTAACTAGCTCTTAATAAACTTAAATTAACCCATTTATATTAATATACATTCTGTCACGTGGTATTACCTCTCTTCCATCTTGTACCTCCTGTTTCCTCTCCAGGTCCAGGTCTCCTGGCATCTCCTGTGCACCTAGATTCCTCCTCTTCTTCCTTTCTCTCCCTGGAAACCTGCATACTCCTCTTGCCTAGCTATTAACCTTTCAGCTTTTTATTACACCAACCACTGCAATACACCTTCACATAGTGTACACATATCTCACAACTGTTATCTGAAATCAGATCATTGTACCCTGTACCCTCATTAGACAGGAAGCAAAATATCACTGGAAGAGACAGAGCTGATAGCTGCAACCCAGGCTCTACTCAGAATCACATGCTCATTCTGTAGCCTGCGTTAAGCAAGACGTGAGTCATACCCAGAATCAATGACACAAATCTATCTAGAGCAGTAAGCTTGAAACCCACCATGCTTAGGAAATAGCAGACTTCTCCTTAGCTACACTTTGAGGGCACAGGCTTAAAAATGATATTCTACATATTTGTGCTTTCTATGTGGTTTCTAAATATTTTCTCATTACATTTGGTATTGGTTGCCCTGCCATCCTCTACGGAAGACTAGTTAGTAAATCCATGGAAAGCATGGCTTGTATAATTAATGGGGAGAAAGCTGGCTTTCTATGATATGAAGACATGCCCAATCTCAAGATAAAAGGCCTCTTCTCCAGTTAGCCATTAAGATAAAGAAGTTGAGCTTCCCCAATAAGAAACAAAGCAAGATACATCAATAAAGAACTGATATAATTCTCATCCTGTAATACCTATTTTAACAGGTCTTAAATTAATATCTATTCTGATCTCAACTTAAAGGAGTGTGGAAGATAAAAGGTAAATAATGGGAGTAAAAGTTAAAATTACAAAGTATCTTCAGACTCTCTTTATTGAACCACCTAAATCCAGAAGATCCTGAAGACACCATCAAATAAATTCATGTCCCTAAACCAATGCACAGAGACAGCCAGAGATGGGGTTTGTAGAAAAGACTTCTAAGCAACAAAAGCTGCTAGGAATTCATCTCAGCACTGCAACCAGAATCTACTCACTATGTTTTCTGTGGCCCCCAAGCACAGATCATGAAGAATAGAAGCTGCAGCTTCGGGCTCCATTTCTCTCATTTCTGAGACTTCCTTTATATCTATTAGTCCCTCATGGGTTGATTCTCTCATGTCAATAATATACAAGCAGAGATGAGTGCTAGAGGAGGATTTGAATCATAAAGCATCAAGTATCATGAAGAATCTGTTTTGGAATGTTCTATGAATTTAGTCTGGGCCATGCCCATCCTCTTTGGGTAAACAGAATTGTCTTCATGGTTGGCTGACAACAGGGAAGAGTTAGATAAACATTGTACCAAAAGAAACTTTGCTAGTTACCACAGTGAAGCTGCTCCACATAAAATAGTAGGGTCCAGCACAAGCTCACAAGTCCAGCCACAGGGAGGTGTTGAAGAGCCATAGGTCTACCATTCAACAAAATGGCCTCCACTCTTACATCAGTATTTTTAAAACCAATAGAAAGCAACAAACCAATCTTCATGTTCACTCTATTTGCCAAAAGGAGGCTTCCATAGATCTGAGGAGTGAAACTCCAAATTCACTTGCAGAAATTATGAATCTAGTATAATCTTTCTGGTCCCAAAATCTAGACTAAACCCCCTAAGATTTTATCACTATACAAATAGAGGCATTCTCACATCTAGCTTAAAGGTGAAAATATATTGGCTTTCTGAACAAATGAGGTCATAGTTACAATATTCAAAATTTCACTGATGACCAAGAGAGACATTCCAAGTTGATTGAATACCTGCATGACACAGCCATGGTGTTAGAAAATTTAGAGTTGTAACTTCAATAGTTCTTATTTTAGAAATAAGGAAACAGTTTCAGAGGAGTCAAGTCCACAGTTAATTACTTAGTGACTTTATTTCTGCTCTTATGTCAGCCCTAGAAAATATAGTGTATTGGTAAAGAAGAAGCTGTGCAATGAACATGAAATAAAATATCATTCTGAGTTTTGGGGTTGAGGTTTGATCATTTGGAGTTACGTGGCTGTCTCCATGGGTCAGGCATTTAGAGCTTCCAGGCAGTTGTCATCATGATGATGAAGTACACATCAGTGTCAATGGACGCACTCACACCTGCATAGTAGTTCATGAACTCCTCAGGGGTCACCTGTAGTGGAGAAGTTAGAAAGAGAAAGGACACTTTGCTTCTCTTATTAATGGAGACCTCTCTTCCTTTCCTGTAAAGAGAAGGGGCATTACCACCAAGGATTTCTGTGTCTGATTACAGCGGAGGAACAGACCTAAAACAAAAGTAAAGACCAAACTGAGTTAAGGACAGCGGTGAAAGGGGCTCAGGGCAGAAGTAAGCCTTAATAACATCCAAGCCACCCTAAGTGGAGAGTGAGGCGTGGGTTGTCGTCTTTCCTAAGAGCTGGTATCTGTTGGTTCAGACACAGAGACCAACCCAAAATAAGAAGTAGGTGTTCGTTAGCTGCCTAATACTGTCCTTCTGGCACACGTCAGAAGCAAGCCATGTCCAATGTCAGGATAAACAGCGTCTCACTTTTCAAGGAATGCTTTTTCCTATGGATAAAGGAAGCAATTTCTAGTAAAATGTGTCATGTGATTTGCATGCATTTTAGAGGTATGAATTGCTCATTCAAGGCTGAGAGTAAGCAAAAACATTACCAGCTGCTCCTCTCTTCCCACCCCCATCCCCAGGCTCTCCACTCTGTGCGTATGACTGTCTTTGGAATATCAGCAGAGGTGTCTCTCCATCCCATGGTTGAGATGACTCTCTTTTCAGGAAAAAGGAAGGAAGTCTTATGAGTTAATAGGAGTTGGCCAACCTCTAAGTCAAAAGACTAAAAGCATCACAAAAAAGGAAACTCATAAATAACTGAAGAATTGTTTCTAGTCTGTCACAGCTTAATATGTCTCATCAGTCTTTGGGACCATTAATATCTCTTTCATTTACTACAGGGGCTCCTTGAACAAAATTAAAAACAAGAACAAAAAAAAACCAAAAATATTCATGTGACTTACAAAATGTCTCCCTACACTGATTCCCAAACCTCCTCCCTCTAAACCAGTAAAAGATATCAGGAAAAAAATGACACTAAACTCAGTGAATAGTAGATCTGTGGTCACCCATCTGTAAACACAAATAAATAGCATACACATAGGAACTATTGTCTTTATGAAAGAGTTTGCCATAGATTTGCTTGTATCTACAATTCCTTATGTTTTTAAGATGTTATTAACATGGGGAGATGCCTCAGCATTATGACCACTGGCTATTCTTTAAGAGCACCTGGATTTAATTCCCAGAACCCAGAAAAGGTTGCGCCACTTTTATGAAGATATTTATTATGTCTATTAAATAAGATATCTGTAAAGCCCTTAACACAATAGCCAGTTGATAAATGTTCAATAAACACTGTTTGTACTCATTGTCATACTAAATAAGGGTGCATATATATTATGTTTAGTAATAAAAATAAGGCTTTTAAATATCCTAGATCTAAGTATCTCAAATATGGATTGTGCAAGCACCAATAGATTATACATTAAATATACAAAGACTTGGGGTTACATCTCCCCAAATGTCAAACTTCGTGGTTCTTCAGTATAGCCAGTAATCTGAGTTTTCAAGACACACACCCAATGATAATGAACAGCTAATATTCAACATTATTACAAGATCTATGGTATTCAAGCAACATCAAACACTGTAACTACCAAAAAGAAAAAACCCTCAATAACCTTTTGAGAATCTGAGAGATCAACGTGGCTGATAGAGATAAATGTCAGAAGGAGCTGACATGGGGACGTTAAATCAGTTGATTCACAAATGGTTACTTGGACTTGTTAGAGTCAAAGGCAGCTGACATTTCCCTGGTGACAAGGAGGAACCACCTGCAGACAGAGCCAGAAACAACAGGGACTCATGTAGGTTGAGCTATTAGGGGAAATGGCAGTTGGCTATTTTTCTCTGACATCTTGGTAGATCAAAGGCAGCAGGACTAGAGGAAACATGCCGTTCTGTTATTTCTGACCTAGACATTTGACTGCCCAACAGAAGCTGGGACTCTTTTGTATCTGTTGTCACAATTCCTCAGCCTACAAGACACTACTTCAACTACTTCTCCATCTTTGACTGTGAAATGTCAGCAGGAAAGAAACTTCCCCTTCCTACCTCTTGCCCCTTGATAATAAGACAAGCCACCAGGTTTTATGGGAAAGGGAGGGGAAATTCCCTTTAGAGGGAGGAGGTGTGATTCTTCTTCCCATAAGCACCGCCCCTTCCTAGTCACTGCCCCACTTATCTTTTCCGGTATGACCCAAAGGTTAAGAGGTGCTGCTGCTACTGAGGCTGAGGGACTCCCCTCCCCCATCACAATAACTCTCAGGTCCTCTAAGACAAAAACTGCCTCATAGTGTTTAAACAGGTAGCATAGGGCTCTTAGCCCATCTCTTCCAATATACAACATTTTGTATAGTTGGAGGCAACGAAAATGAAAATGAGTGGTTGCTTTTGCCTTGAAGTTCACTGTAATTTAAATGTGCTAGATAATCTCAAATTTTACTAAAGCATGAGTCAGGCTAAATTCTGCTCTCTGGGATTCCCTTTACCAACAGCTGCTTTTTCACACAGCAGAATATGATGGCAAATGACATTCCTAAGGACAAGGGTGAAAGGAACCAAACGTCCTGAAAAGCCTTGCGTATCTGTTCCAAAGCATCTTGGTCCTATTTAAAATGAAGCACACTTTTCTTGCAATCTAATTCATTTGAATACAGCTAGCTGTACATGGGGAGTCTAGGAACGATGAGATGGGCTGATGTTCAAAACAACACATTTTCCATGATGAGCAATTAGCAGCTCGTGGATCCCCTACCAATAAAGATATGTCTGTCTCAGTACATGTTTGAAACGTACATTTTTTCACTTTTAATTTTTAACAGTTCAGATGGCCCCAAAGGAATGTTTCCTTCTATTTGTAATAGTTATGGTGTCAACATTTGAGGTTTTTTTTTTTTAAGGCTTTGAACCTATTCCTCCTTTACAATTTCAATGGGGGTAGATAAATTCCATCTGGATTCATCTTCTTCACTTACCAGCCCATCTTTGTCATACGGTGAATCAAAGTTGTCCAGGAATTTCCGGAAGACTTGCTCCTCTGTCCATTCCCCATTTTGGTACTTCGGATGGTGTTTAGCGTTATAAACTTCGCGAAGGTCTTCAATGGTTATAACGCCATCTCCAGTTTTGTCTAACTTCCTAAAAGCTTTCATAATTACCTCTTTTCTGGCTCTGGACATTGGGGGCTAGATAAATTAAAAAATAAAAATAAACACACACACGGATGAATACACACGCAAACGAGCCTCTTTTATAGCAGATGTGATTCAATATTCCCATCAGTGATGTGAAATTGCTTATGTGCCACTAAATAAGATACTCCAGAAAGTCCCTCAGCTGGTTCAACCTTCTGCCCACACCCTTCTGAAATATACTAGCAACTTCTGAAAACAAAACCTTGAAGTAGCCAACCCAAACCATGTGAAAGTCAAACTCCTCCACAGAAAACACTGATTCATGGGGCAAGGGTTGGGAAGCATACTTACTCTTTAAAAAAAAAAATAACTTCTTTATAGACTCTTTGGAAGTTTCACATCATGCACCCCAAATTCTGTTCACCTTCTGGTCTCCCCAGATCCTCCCCTCATCCCTGCAACACCTCCCCCATGTAAAGAAACAAATCAAAATAAGCAAGCAGAGGCAGGGGGGTCTCTGTGAGTTCGAGGCCAGCTTGGTCTACATAAAGAACATTCTTACTCTTAATGTGAGAAGGAACTCATTGAAGTCTATCGTCCCATTTCCATCTCTATCAAATCTCCGGAAAAGTTCTTCTGCCTCTTCTTTCTCCATGACCACGGCATAATCATTTAACCCTTTCAAAAACTCTTTGAAATCAAGGGTTCGGTTGTTGTTGTCATCCATAATCCGAAACACTCTGAAGACAACAACACGAAAAGAGAAAAAAAAAAACCCACAAAGAACAACGTGTAAGTGTGAAGATGCAAAAAGTGAGCCGCTCCCATTTGCTTTCAAATAAAATACAGAAGTTTGAGATTTTTCTCTGCAGACTCACTATTGAGCTCAGAGGTTCTCAAGCAAACCTTTGGACACATGTTGTGCATGGACACACATACACACGGAGAAGGTGACAATTGCACTGTTTGACTCTAATTACATGACATGAACATTAGTTATCTTTTCTGTCTCCTGAACATCTGGGTGTGAAGGCTTGGCTGTCAGGTACACTGGTGCTGACGGAGGTTGGTAGTGCCTGCTGAGGGTGGTGTCTACTGGAAGAAGGAAGTCAGGTAATTGGAGTCATGCCCTGGCAAGGGGTACTGCCTGGACCCTGCCTGCTTGCTTCTTTTTTTGCCTCCCAGCCACCAAGAACAGGCAGCTTTATCCCTACTGCATGCACCCTGTGCTGAGGCCCTGCCCTGCCACAGGCCCAAAGCAATGAAGTTCATTGATCATAGACTGAAGCTTCTGAGACTGTGAGCCAAATGGACTTTTTCTCCTCATAAGTTCATTATCCCTAATATCTTGTTATAATAATGAAGAGCTACTAATATAGGTCACCCTTTCTGGAATACATGTTTGCTAATAAATCTGTAGTTTCCTCATCTTTCACTTAAACAAATGCCAAAAAAAAAATATAGACAAGCAATTGAAGCATAGGTTTTTTTTATTAATCATATGAACCTTGGTAAAAATCTCTAGAAACTAATATCAAGCATAAATAAAGCTTCTAGTTCTCCACCATATGCACACTGACCACATAAACTATATAGATGCTGCTTTGTCTACAGGAAACCTTTGCTTAGAAACACGTCTGTTATAGCCAAGGAATGTAATCATTCCAAATACACAGTATCTACAACTTTTATAAAAGAAATGGTATGTCTTCTCATTGATTTTGTGATGTTTAAGGTCTTTCTGTAAATATCATACCATGCTGTTATGATCTTACTTTTTTCTACTTTTTCCCTTCTACAGCATACACCACTTTCCATACTAAAGCCCTAAGAATTATATTTTTGCTAGAATCCTAACAGACAGAATTATCATTTAGGATTTCAAAAAGATGAGCTTGACTTCTAGTTCTGCAGCAACAACAGCTACGGAAACTTGAGTATAACTGGGCCTCATTTTTCCATAAAAGTCTACACTGTTGACCCTTCATTTCTAACTAATGCTAAAATAATGTGCAATTTCTAAGTTGTGACCTACAATTTTCTTATTGCCAGTTCTGTGTAACTATGAGAGATTCAGATGCAAATGACATAAAAGCAGATGCTGGACTATAGGGAGGAAGTGGACCAACAAGAAGGAGTAAAGAAACACAAGAGGACAGTAGGGAGAGAATGAATAAGAATGGAGATACAGACATGTAAAATAACATAATGAAACCTTTTACACTGAATGGCAATGAAAAACAGAAAAGTAAATAAAATGCCAGACACTTGTTCTTTTATAACTCAAATTTTATTTGAAAAACTAGAAAGAGCATTTTGGACATTGCATAAGTAAATAAGTACATCACGCAGACTTGAATATGGGCTATATGGTGGTAGAGTCCATCTCTTTGTTTTTTTATTTTTATAAATTTACTGTGTAGGAAACAATCTATTAATATTCATCAGCTAGATGAGTTAGTAAATAAACTTTCCTGCTACAACAAATAGGCTGATAATTTTTTTTTAGAGATAAATTTGAAATAAATAATGTATTGCTGACACATCTTGGATTGTTCAACAAAGTTCAACATCAGCTGGGCATTTTATAAACTGCCAAACATTGGATTAAACACTGTAATATGAAATACATAGGTGAATGAGACAGTGACTCTACCCTTTAGGAATTTATTCAGCGATGGCAAGATAGGAAGAGGGGGGACAATCCTCTATTCTGAGTTCTGGCAAGGAGAAGCATTTCAGATCAACAGTAGTTTGTAAAACACCCCTTGTCCATCTGTGGAAGCAAGAAGAGAGCTACCAAAGGTAAAAAGAGATAAAATAAATATGGACAAGTGGGTCCATGGAAGAATATGAAGAATTTTAATCTCCTTAAGTTCTAAAGGGCTTAAACCTTGTTATATGTTTAAAAAGCAACTGCATAGCTTTCATGAGCAGAATATCAACAAGATAAAATTTTAGAGACCCTTAGAAAGAGCTGGTTGAAAGAATTAAAATACAGAAACTTGGCAGTGAATGAAGCAGTGATAATGTTGGGGGGAAAGTCCAGGAGGAAGAGGTTGAGAGTCTACACATAAGCATCGGAAATATCAATGAGAGGAGACCTCAAAATGCTGTAGAAATCAAATCATCAGTGTGGTGGACTGATGAAGATCATTCTCAATTTTCCAACTCAAGAAATGATGAGTGTTTAGAGCTCCATTTACAGAAAGGACTGACTCATCTTGCCTTTGGGTAGTAAAGCAACTACCCGAGATTTTCACTAGTTGCTAATTAGTTATAAACTTAGAGTGTCTTTTCTGATACAAGATATAAATCAGAGCTCAAGAAAGGATTTTTTTTTTTGCCCAGTGTGTACAAGGGGACAGAGTAAAGATGAGCTCTCTCAGCTGTGCATAAGACAAATGGTGAATTCAGGATATCAGCCATGGAAATAGGAGCTATCTATATTTCTTGGCTAGTAGGAAGTGTTTAAGGAAGAATATATACTATTGAAATTCTCCAGACTTCAGTGTCAAACAGTAAAGGTGTCAAAATGATAAAAGAATCATCTTGATGTAGAACTTCCAAATAAATACTTAAGACGGGATGGAAAGATGGTTCCATAAGCATTATGTTTCACAGAATGAGTGCTCTGCAGCTTGGTAGATGGCAGATGCTAATTAAAGAGTGGTTTTTCAGAGGCAAGATTGGTGAGAATGTTTGTGTTTGTGGGGGTATATTTACTGGGGTCTGGACTTAGAAGAAAGTGAAGTGCCTGCCTTTCAATAGATCCTAAGGCAGGGGTAGAGAGGGCTTCCCTCTACATCAACTAAGAATAGACTAAGGAAGACAAAGGCCAACAATAAGGGAGACAGAAAGCAGTTAAACAGGAAGCCCAGGGTGAGATGATAGCAGCTCACAGTGGAAGGGCTAGTTTAGATGGAGGTGGAGTGGTAACAAAAGGTGGGAATGGCATGGGTAGCAGGAAGCATCCAATTGCATGATCATTAGCAGAACACACTTCAGGGCTCCTCAGAGGTCTGCACTGAAGACAAGGAAGTGAACCCAAGATGGAGGACTTAGAGGTTCGAACCACACAATACTGAAAGGAAGTGGCTTGTGAGAGCATGAATAGCAAGGTCCATATATCTTCATCTGAACCTGTAACAGAGCCAAGCTTAGTTTAAGAAGGCATGGAAATGCCTTGTGTATTTGTTTCTTGGGAGTTCTTTGAGGAGCTTCCCTAGGTGCCCAGTACCTGGCTGAGAGTTTGTGAAGCCTCTGGGTGTGAGGTCGCATTCTCCTTACACAGACATCCTGTACTTCTTTATCAAACATCTTCTCATGCCACTGAAAGGCACATTTACAAGACATTTACTCTCTTAGCCTCAGTCCTCCATGAGACCTGCAGAAGCTTGTCCACACATGAGACCACCCAAATATGTACAAGGCCAGGCTTACTTTAGACATTCATTATAATTTGTGAAAATACACAAGATCAGTTCTTAGGAGGCTCACAGTCTCCTTGGGATTTTCAGTACTCAAGTCTACTTGCACTATCAAATATCAGGGAATACAAGAAGAATCACCTGAACCATATAATACTACTGGGGATGAACACTGAGTTATCACATGGGCAGTTAGAGTGGCAAGTGAGACATGATAGCTTGGCTGGGAGCAAAATCTAAATTCTCTTTTAGACAAGATCTCATGTAGCCAAGGCTGCTAGCCTCAACTCATTATGTAGCCAGAAATGATTTTGAACTGCTGATCCTCTTGCCTCCATCTCCCAAGTGCTGGGATAATAGGCATATGTCACCATGCCTATTTTTCCAATTTTTTTTAATCATTGCTCCATTTCCTTCTTCTACCCAACTTTTGGGGAAGGCCTCTCTCCTTGTCCTTCCAAGTGTCTGTACTCCTTCCTAGGCATGTTTTCCTTTACCTCAATTGCCCCAGGAGCTCCCTTTTCTTGGAACAGACACATGCTTTGTTGAATTTGGGGCTAAGAACCAAATATTGTCATGAGGACTCAGAGATCAGCTCTCCCAAACAATGAATTTCATAGATAAGAAACTGAGGCCTTGAGAGAAAGTGATTTGCCCAATATCATAAAGTCAGTGTAATGCTCTCCTACACAATTCTGATCTTTCTACTTCCTTTCACTGTATCCCCAACTGTGGTAGTTTGAAGAAGAATGACTCCTATAGGCTCCTATGCCTGAATTTTGAGTTCCCAGTTGGTGGAACTGGGAAAGATTAAGAGGTGTGGCCTTATTGGAGAAGACGTGTGTCTCTGGGCTTTGAGGTTTCAGAAGCTCACACCATTCCCAGTTATATCTCCCTGCTTCCTGTTTGTGGATCAGGATGTAAGCTCTTAGCTACTACTCTAATGCCATGTCTGTTTGCCTGCTGCCGTGATGGTCATGGACTCTGTCTGGAACCATAAGCCCCAAATTAAATGTTTTCTTTTATGAGTTGCCTTAGTCATAGTGTTTTGTCACTGCAATAGAAAAGTAACTAAGACACCATCCTACCTGCCAAGTCCTTTGATGCCTGCGGAGCCCCTGGCCAGGCATTGTAATCTCAGTCTTTCAATAGGATCAGTAGCTGTGGAGAGCTTTTTCTTGGATTGGATTGCCATCTCACGGTCATGGCGTGCTGTCCCTGCCATCTGAAAGGAGAATCCATAGCACATTAATGGAATTCAGACCCCACTGCACAGCTCTGGCTGGGCAGTCAACAGAAGGAAACTTACATCTCTCTTTCATCCAGCCTCCAGGAAATATTCTCAAGATTCCTAGAATTTACAATTTTTAACTGTGCAAATTTTGTGCCTGGCATGTTTAAAATTTACTTTTCTAGTTTCAAAAACACATGCTGTCTTCACTCTGGACAATAAGTAAGTACAGTCATTTCCCAACAAGCTTTGATATTTCTAAAGCCCTTCTCCCTCCATTCAAACAAGTCCTTAATAGTGAAAGGAAAGGGGCCAGGAAAAGGTACAAAAGAAAGCTGCTAAGGATGCTAAATTTGAACAAATCAGAATGTATGTATATATGGAAGTGAGAGAAGCCATGTGGCATGGACCATTAGTAGGAGTTAATAGTGTATTTCTCAGTACTCATTGTTTGAACCAATTGTGTGATATATATTTGAACATTCCTTTACACTGTGTGAATGTATGTTGCTGTGATTGGTTTAATAAGGAAGCTGACTGGCCAATAGCTGGACAGGATAAGTTTAGGTGGGAGAACCAGACTAAAGACACTGGGAAGAAGGGCAGAGTCAGAGGAGTTGCCAGACAGACAGAGAGAGGAAACAGGAGATGCAAGATGAAGAAGTAATGCCATGTGGCAGAATGTAGATTAAGATAAATGGGTTAATTTAAGTTGTAAAAGTTAGCTAGTAATAAGCCTGAGCTATTGGCTTAGTATTTATACTTAATATTAAGTCTCTGTGCGTTTATTTTGGAGACTGCAGTCCTGACAAAAACTCCTCTTACACACACACACACACACACACACACACACACACACACACACATATATATGCTACTCTGACTCTGACTCTGCCTTTCTTCCCAGTGTCCTTAGTCTGGTTCTCCCACCTAAACATATGCTGTCTAGCTATTGGCCAGTCAGCTTCCATATGTGTGTGTGTGTGTGTGTGTGTGTGTGTGTGTGTGTGTAATATTTATAATGCCCTATATCCCTTTGATCCTACATTTAATGTTCTACTCTTGAGTTTAAATGCTGAGTTCTGTTATTTTTGTCTTCACTGTGATTCTCAATATGAGTGTTAGTAATGCTTACCAGTAACTCATACACTCTCTTTAATAGGTTAATGCCCCTCAATACTGAACAATGTTTATAGGAAAGAAAAAAAAACAGTTCTCTCTCTCTCTCTCTCTCTCTCTCTCTCTCTCTCTCTCTCTCTCACACACACACACACACACACACACACACACACACACACACCTATATTGCTCCCCCAGATCTTCTTTTCTGTAAGAAATATTCAGGTATAAGAGAAGGTGACCTGAGTAGTCGAGACCTGGGTTCTCAGATCTCTTATTTCAGTGGGAAGAGCCCAAGACCAAAAGCCTACAAATCTGGGCTTTGGTTTTTCCTCTCCAAACCCATCCCTGGTGAATATGAGTTCCAAAGCCTCCATTATCTACTGCCTGGGACAATAGAGATGTAGAGGAGACAGTAGACAGGAGAGACGAGAACACATGGCATGGGGATCTGCTCAGCATCTGTCGAGGGGCTTCATACTGTGTCACACATCACATGCCATAGCAGAACAAGCACATCAGCCCCAAGCCCCGTTCTCTTTTGGTAAAACTGTACTGTCACCATCAGGGAGGGCATTACATGCCATAGTAGAATAAGCATGTCAGCCCCAGGCCCCCTTCTCTTTTTGTGAAGCCACGCTGTAGCCGTCCTGGAGGCCCCACCCTGTGGACTTCTTTTAACTTTGATTATATCACAAACCTCTCACTGGAAAGTGTCCTTGACATATAAACTTTGGAATTAAGTTTCTAACACATGAATTCGGGAGCATACATTAAAACCACAGCAGGAAACTAAGAATGGACTTGTAAAATGACTTTCCCGTAAGTTCTGACAAACAACAGACACTGGGCACTTGAGTCCGAGCAGATTCTTTCTCCTCTACCATGTGTAACAATATATAAGGAAGTCAAAGTGTAACTTGCTGGCACTTCCTTATGCAAAATCAAAACAGACTTTGGGAAGACCAGACACTGGGAATCTAGACTGCAACCACTTCCGCCTTCTGAAGCCGATTCTACTAGGGGTGATGTAGGCTGATATTTCTGGATATTGTAGGGTGAAAGGACCGGACAAAGAAACCCACTCTGGCCCTGAAACCCAAGCCAGTGAAAGAAACACTTTAGCCCTGAAACCAGAGCCAAAGAAATACACTTTGGCCCTGGAACCAGATCCGGTGAAAGAAATATGCCTTGGCCCTAAAAGTAGAGCCCAAAGCTAAAAAGGGCCAGTGAAAGAAACACACTTTAGCCCTGAAATCAGAACCAGCTCTGCCCCTGACCTACTAAACCAACCAATCCCTGATCATGAAAACCAACCAATCCCTGTGCAGAAAATCTTCTCCCTGGAAAAAAAGCTCCACCCCTCAGAAGCCCTATATAAGCCCCTCTGCCTGGCCAGTTGTCAACTGTCATTTTCTACCCCCACAGAGGCAGCCACTGTCCTGGATTCCTCCTTCCCTAATAAGTCTCTTTCTTAAAAGAAAGATATTGGGTGAAGATCTTTCCTCAGTGAGGAGCAGAGTCTCTGCTGGGAATCTCCCTTGGGAGCAGAGAAGAGCAGAAGAAGAAATGGATACCTCTGCTGGGAAGCTCCCTTAAGGGAGAGGGAGCCAGAGCAGAAGTAACAACTTTTCCCAGGAGCTGACCAGCAGGTTGTTATACTTCTGCAGAGGTTTCCCCTTTAGCTGAGTGAAGCAGAAGAAGTAACACCTTGGGCCAGAGCTGAGAAGAAAGGAACGCCTCTGCTGGGAAATTCCTTTAGGGGAGCAGAGCAGAAGAAAGATATCTGTCTCTACTGGGAAGCTACCTTGGAGGGCAAGGCAGAGCAGAGCTCAGCTGTAAGGTGCTCTGTCAGAGAGAAGCAGGATTGCTACATGCTGCAGGGAGACCACCTCCACCACACCCCAGTTTCAGGTATAGCCTGACTTCCCAACAAGTCAGGATACCTTTCTCCTCACAGCTGTAGATATCCAGGATACCTCCCTTCACAGCTGTAGGTATAGCCTGACTTCCCAACAAGTCAGGATACCTTTCTCCTTACAGCTGTAGATATCCAGGATACCTCCCTTCACAGCTGTAGGTATAGCCTGAGTTCCCAAAAAGTCAGGATACCTTTTTCCTCACAGCTGCAGGTATCCAGGATACCTCCCTTCACAGCTATAGGGATAGCCTGAGTTCTCAACAAGTCAGGATATCTTTCTCTCCAGAGCTGTAACACTTGCAGATATGACTTGATAAATTCAGGGGGGGAAAATTACAGCCAAGCGTGATACAGGAAATGCTCACGCTAACCATCATTTTTCATCATTTAGTCACTTGATCCATCAACAAACAGCCAATATTAACCATGACCTCTTCAAAGCTAGGAGTGGGAGGGGTAACTTGGAGAATCAAGCTCTTGAATGGCATAGAATCTTAAACTGAATTCTGAAGCCTCATATTAAAGCAGAACAGGAAAAATAAAGTTTGAAAGATGTGGGGTTTGAGAGGAAGGTAGGAGAGAGTCGTATTTCCAAAAAAGAAGGGTGAGACATACTCAGAGCTCTGAGGTTTGAATAACACATCCCGCTGCAGACTCCAAACACGATGTCATGATTTCACTGACATCACAACCCCGGTTAAAGTGTGTCTGACTCTTTGGTCACAACAGTATCAACTGTCAGGTTTAACTCAGTTTAGAAGGCACTCCTTCCCAATGCATGTGACCACAGCACCACCAGGTGTTGGCTCATCATATGTACAATTCCCTTTCAGAGGCACAGTTCAGTCCATTCATTCAACAAACCTCTGCCCAGTTTGCTAGGTTTGGGGGAAGAGGGGGCCCACAGACAGCCTTCAAAGCCTGGAATCTCCCTCTAGTCCTGCTACTGAGCTACAGTTCATCCCAACAGGAAGAGCACAGGTATCACAGCTTCGACATGTGGGACTTTCTGAGACACCAGAGAGGAAATGATACCTACATTTTACTAGTAATAGAAGACAAATATATGTATGTATGTATGTATGTATGTATGTATGTATATATATATATGTATATAAGCTAGGACTGTGAATGTGAAACAAGTAAGGACACTATATATTTTAGATGGCTGATATACCACATGCTTTGTCCAAAGCAAAACAGTAAATAGCCGAAGTAGAAAAACACACCATTTTTATGTTTATGTTTTTTATTTTTATTACATTTGCATGAGTGTTTCTGTGTACATGTATGTCACATATGTGAGGGTACACAAGGATGACAGAAGAGAGAGATGGATACCCTGAAGCTGGTTACAGGCATGTGTGAGCTGCCTGACGTGATGTTCAGATTTGAACTTGAGTCTTCTGGAAGTGCTGCATGAAGCCTTAACTCCTGAACCATGGAAGACTGGTGGAGATTGGAAGGGAATATTAGAAGGGGAAATATGAAGAAGAATAAAACCAGACAGGTAAGTGACATCACATAGTGAGGGATGAAGGCAGAGGATGGTGGCTATAAAAAGGAAGGAAAAGTGATGTAAGAGAACACTGAGGGTACAGTGTGGAGAAGTCACAGAAGACGGGACACACAGCCAGGATGAGCCTGTTGTGTCCAATGTGATGCCTGGACCCTGTGGACAATGACAGATCCATCTAAAATGCTAAGTGACTGAGCTTCAGGTTTGAGGGGAAAGGAGGACCAGGGCTATATCCAGAGCTCTTGGTTGCCTTTGCCTTTCTTCACCCTCACCCACCCACACCCACAATGGCAGGCGAAGGGACATTCACAGAGCAGCAAAAGGTGGGGACTTGGAGATCTTGGGCAGAGGATGAGTGGAGCAGCCCCCTCTCAAAGGAGACTCAATGCACTGGTCCTGTGCAGGCTGTCTCATTCCACTGCTCTCTTGTACAGCTGACTGCCACTGTCAGAGTTCTCAGCCCGGATTTCCAACATTTGTGTCAGATGGGATGTGGAAATGCACAGAGATCTGCTTCTGAGAGCATTTTTTAGAGATTCTGTTTAGGCTGGCCCTTAGGAAAAGTGATTCACTCAGGCCTCGACCTACACTTCTGCTTCTGCACTTCATTGGTTGTGTTTGGTGCTACCTTGTGGCAGAAAATTGAATTACTCTTCCCTCCTTCCTTCCTTCCCTCCCTCCCTTGGACCCTTCCTCCCTCTCTCTATTCCTCTCTTCCTCTCTCCCTCCCTCTTTCCCCCACTACATAGTCAGCCTGTAAAGACAAAAGTAGTCCCAATCACCAGAGATCTCTAGTATATTGACCCACACATCCTAAAACACCATTTTTTTCCGCATCCAGGTTATTATTATTTTTTTCTTTTTTGGTTTTTTGAGACAGAGTTTCTCTGTGTAGCTTTGGAGCCTGTCCTGGAATTCACTGTCTAGCCCAGGCTAGATCACAGAGATCTGCTTTCCTATGCCTCCCAAGGGCTGAGATTAAAGGCATGTGCCACCACTTCCTAGCTCCAGGTTATTATTAAGTCCAAAGAAATGTCTTACTGCGTCCTCAAAAATGAACCCCTGCCCTTGGTTTCCCTGATAAATAGTCAAGGGAACTGGAGTAGCTTTGGCCTGCTCAAATAAAACCACAAGAAAGGAGTCAGTCTGGGAAGACGCAGAGGGGAGAGGACAGAATTATACAATGGAAGGCAGAGCAAAGGACGTGCAGGGAATATGTGCCAAGGTAGGAGATGCCTCCTTTCCTGGCTGGCAGGGATGTGCACCACAGTGACTGATTAGGTCTCATTTGGTTTCTGCCAGTCTTCCTTTACCCCCTAGGGCTTGTTATGCTGAGTCACAGGGAAAACTGTACTGCAAGAAAACCATCCTACTGGGTGGCAGTCATGTGAGCCCAGCCCCTAAGAACAGCAAGTGCTAGCAAAGCTGTACTGATTTTCCCAAAGGTTGTTCCGTCCTTTTAATGTTGTCAAGCCTATTTCCCCCACTGCTATACCGAGCAATAGTTTCGTTTTTTTGTTTTGTTTTGTTTTTTACCTTAAGTGCCAATTTAGACATTTCTGTAATTGTTAAGTGTCCACACCATCGAATTAAACTTTAAAAAAAAAAAAAAGACATAATGTTGCTGTAATAGTTCCTGTAGTTTTAAAACATTGTTCAGTATGGAAAGAACAGAGTAGAAAAGCAATCCACAGAGCATGGGGCTGCCGGTTAAACTGGGAGAGCTTGAAGCGATTTTGAGGAGGAAAGCATGCTTGCCTTCCCTCCAGTGCTCCTCCTGCCTCTGTTACCTCAGACTTCATCCGGAGGAGCGTGGCCGTACCTATGTTGCCCTCACAACCATTGTCAGTAAAAATTTGTTGAGCTTTCTGGTTCCAGAAGCGGAGTTCAGTCACTCTGATGGGGTCTTAGTTTAGCATTGCACCCAAATAGCTCAAGCTGACATCAGAGACAAGAGCTAAGAGGCGTCTCTTATGGCTGACTAGGCTCAATGCTTGATCTAAATCCTATTCTATAGAGTGCGCTATATGCTACTGGTCTCTCTCCCCCATTTCCTTACCCCTCTTCCTCTCTTTAACAAAAATAATTTAAAAGGAAAGAAATCTATTCCCTAGAGTTGTAGGGGATAAAGTCCACCACCAAGACACTGCAGTTTAGTGACTGGTAAGAACATCTCTTTCCTATCAATGTGGTGCTATGATCTCTATGTTCTTCAGAAGTCTGTTCTTTATTTTTTCTATTAATGCTACAATGAAATTAAGTACTGATCCCCATGTTTGTGATGGGACATATTTCCTAAGTATCATTGTTTTAGTTAGGGATTGTACTGCTGTGAGAAAATACCATGGTCAATGCAATAGGAAGAAAGGATTTTTTTTCATCTTACAGTCCATCACTGAGAGAAGTCAGGGCAAGAACTCACAAAAGGCAGGAACCTGGAGGCAGGTGCTGATACAGAGGCCAAGGATGTGTGCTATTTACATGGCTTGCTCAACCTACTTCATTATAGCACCTAGGAACACCAGCCCAAGGTACCACCCACAGTAATCTGGTCCCTTCTACATCAACTATCAATCAAGAAAGTGCACCAAAGGCTTTCTCACAGGCCAATCAAGTGAGTGCATTTTCTCAACTGAAGTTTCTTGTCTAAAAGGACTCTAACTTGTGTTAGCTTGACACAAAATTAGTCGGCGCAATCATCATTATAAAATACTTACTTTATAACTTCATTTTCTTGATTTTTTTTATTCATTCAACTAGTCTTAGGACTCCTAATTCAAGGACAGGGAACAGTGTTTAAGGAGCCCATAGAGCCTGGAGGACAAAGTGTAAAACATTCAATTTCAAGATCACAGAATGTTGATCCTACATTTATTTGTTCAACTCTGATAATAAATATCTCCTTAAATGTTGTGTCATGGCACCTAATTTGTCTCTTGCTGGTCTTCATCATGCATTCAATATGCTTATTAAATATCTATTCTGTGCTACACAGTAGCAGTGCATGAAGAAGTGCCCAATATTTGACCTTTACATTCTCAGGGAAGGTTTTAACTCTTCAGTTTGAACTACAGTTGATTTTGGAGAAACTGGGAACTGATTAAAAGTCATGCCAATCCTTTTCTCTCATATATTGTACTTCCAATTGGTGGCCTTCGGAACAAGTTCTAGCCATTGAGACCCAAATAAGAATGTGGAAGACTCTGGAATATATCTTCTATCTGTTTTGCTTTACCTCTGTCTTGAGTTAGAAAATGATGTCTGACTATGGCAGCCTTTACATATTCCTGAGGGAAAGGACAAGGGACTTATAGCTATAAAGCTCAAACATCTTAGAACACTAACATAATAGAGCTTCTAACTGAAGTCAACAACTGCCTGACTCAACAAAACTGCCATGTGATTTGTATTGTTTGTTTATCCCATTGATGGTCAGATCTTCCGATATTTGCACCTAAAGGATTCTTCTTTGTCAAAACTGGCAAATATTTATTCCTGCAGTAACCTTATTTGAATTGATTCTAGATATTGACCTTGATCTGAGTGAAGCAACTATACAGACTATGAAGATAAACTTCTATCTGTAAGAATTAGGTGGCAGTGGATGATGGAGAGGGTTCATTTATAAACTTCTCTCAATAAATTTACTTGTTAGATATCAGCCTCTTTGGGACTTCTGACTTGAAAGAAAGAGAGAAATCTGCTCAGTGTGCCACTCAAGGGCTCCTGTGACTTACACATGCAGTGAAAATCCAGACTTAGTCAAACACAGAGGTGACATTGAGATCTTGTCACACTGAGCTCCTTAGGGACTGCCAGGCGATGTTCAGGAGGTATGAGAGGAGCACTCTCATTGCTGTACCTCCTCCATCAGACTCTCCTCCTGGACTGGACTGTGTCTCTGGTGTTTTGATCAGAACATAACTTGCAGTCTATTCTGAATCTAATCAGCCTGCCAGATGAAAACTCTTAAAGAAACAAAGCAAGAAGATATGGAACTGCTACCCAAGGTGAGCATAGACAGAGAACTTTATACACAAGACAGTAAATAGATTAACAAAGCCCAGAAGAAAAAAATAAAATATATGTTTCCAAACTCCCTGGTTTCAATACTAGGCTAATGTGAACAAGGGAGTAACATTTTCCCAGAGCCAAGAAGACTTGGTCTCGGGCAGTGGTTTTGATTCCACTTCAAGGACATAGCTAGTCCTCACCTCGTTCAGATGCAGAAGTGACGCAAGCCCTATTGGCATTTGTGTCTTTGTAACCATTAATCACCTAAATCATTAAGTCACTTGTGTAATTATTTAGGGTGTTGCTCTGGGAATCATTTGTCTATATAAGATTTATTATATGGAGGATCATACATCCAATAAGTTTTTTGTATCCTTAATTGACAGAAAACAGAGATGGATTAGTAGATAGAAATCTAATGTCATAGTGCAACATGGATGGAGGCTGGCGTATCTGGTATGGATTGTTGGCAGAACCATTACTCATAGCAGAGAATAAGACTTTGATCTCCTTCAAGGTTTAAAAGTCTGGAGGCAGTCCAAACAGTCACCTTAGTCCCAAGACGCCAGTGTCTATCCACCCTCCAAGACTAACTTTTAATATTCAAAGTTTTCCAAAAGTCCATAATAACGAAAGCAACACCAGCCAATACATCAACACTTCAAGCAGCAGAAAAGGTCAAGAGACACTGGCCATGTAAGCCAACCCCCTTGTAAATGCTTTCCTAAAAGTTCACTCAGTGTCCACTATAGGAATCTTATGATCACTCCTGCAAAAGAGACTGGAGATCCTGATTTTTGGCTGAGTATTTTGTCCCCACCCCAAGGTTCTGTTCATAAAAAGGAGCCGTGATACGGAACGGGCAAGCTAAGTTTCTGTCACAGTAGGCAGAAGAAACAGTGATTTCAGAAAGCTAGAATGTGGTGCTCTAGAGCAGCTCATCCCTCAACACTATCTACAGCAGTGGTTCTCAGCATGTGGGACACACCCCCACAGGCCTTGCAGATTAGATATTCACATACAGTTCATAACAGTAGCAAAATTACAGTTATGAAGTAGCAAGGAAATAATTTTATGGTTGGGGGTCACCGCAACATGAGGAACTGTTGTGTTAAAGGGTCTCGCAAGTAGGACGGTCAAGATTCACTGTTCTACAATCTAAGGTTTCTACTGGCACATCGAGCACCCACATCATCCACCTTTAGAAGACTTAATTCAGAATTTAGCAATGACTTTACACTTTCTAACCACTATTTCTTCAAACCATATACTGTTCCACGTCCCAGTGTTGAGCTTGTGAGAATGAATAACATGTGCAAAATTTGAACACTATTGTACTTAAAGAATCCATAAGAAAATTGCTTTAGCTTCTCAGCTGCTAGCTTGTGAAATGTACTCTGTCAGAGAACTTACTAATTGAGATGACTTGCCCGGAATAGCCGAGCCAATAATCTTAAGAAACTGCTGATTGTTATAAATTTTACTGCCTCTTCTGTTCTTGTAGGACAATAGGGTCCTAGGAAATAACCACTGCTTTTGCTTTGGTAAAAACTGCTTGCTTGCTGGAGATAACCGGAGCATCTGCAGGAAGTTTGTTATAAAAATTAGGCACCACAGGATGTGAGCTAATTTGACCGGAAAATGCTCTAACTTTGTAACTTTGTGTTTCTTTCCTTTATAAACCCTGTACTCACAATATATAAGAGCCATACTCTGAGTGTCTTGAGTCTCAGGGTATGGTCCTGGCCAATATCCATAGTCCTGGCCAGTATTTGATAAAACCTCGTATTTGTTAAATTTATTCATGGTCATGGTGAATCTCTGAGCTACCTCAGATACCCTGTGTTCACAAAAACCTAACCAAAAATGTTATTCACCCAAGGACATCAAAACATAGCCCATACACCAAATCTGGCCCTCTACCTTCTCCCCTAAATAAAGACTTATTTAAAAGCAGTGCACACATGTGTTTATAAAAGGCCTGTGTCTATCGTCATGCTGCAACCGCAAAGATGAAGAGTTGCAGCAAAGAATTTACAGCGCAAAGACTAGAATGTTTATTGCTGGCTTTATGGGGAAAGATTGCAAAAGATAAAAATAAGAGCAATAGGAGATAATATTTAGTACATACACTATGTCAAGGTCACATGCTGTAGAGTGAACTACGTTTAGAAATAATTCACAAAGAGTTGTTCTTTTGGTCTGTTTGTTTTGTTTTTATGTGAGATCAGTTAGGTGGCTTCCCAGGTAAAGATGCTCATCCCCAAGTCTGGCAACCTGAGTTTAATCTGGAAGTCACATATTGGAAGGAAAAAAACAATTCTAGCAACTGTCCCTCTGTCTTCCACAAGCATGCCATGACACTTGACATGTCCCCTGAATGAAATAAACTAATGTAAGAAGAAGAAAAGATTTCTCTGTTGTAAGATTTTTGTTTGTGTTCTGAAAAATAAAGCTTGCCTAGAGATCAGAAGGCAGAGCTGGCCACTTATTAACCATAGAGGCCAGGCAGTGGTGGCACACATTTTTAATCCCAGCACTTGGGAGTAGGAAGCAGGAAGATCAGAAGTTCAAGGGCACCCTGGGCTATACGAGATTGAAACAGTCTAAGACAGAAACAGAGCCAGACAGTGGTGGATCACACCTTTGATCTCAGTACTTAGGATCTCATACCTTTGATCCCAGCACATAGGAGGCTCACACCTTTAATCCCAGCACTAGGGAGGTGGAGACAAGAATATAAAGTGGGTGGAGACAGGATCTCGGAGTCCATTCAGTCTGAGCATTTTTAGAGACAGGCTCTCCTCCCATTCAGCATGAGATTTCACAGAGGTAAGAACTCTCTAGTGACTGCTCCTTTGCTTTTCTGATCTTTCGGCTTACATACTAACTAATATCTGAATCCAGGGTTTTTGTCGTTGTTGTTATTGTTGTTGTTGTTAAGACTAATTAAGATTGTGCTTCCTCTCTCTCTCTCTCTCTCTCTCTCTCTCTCTCTCTCTCTCTCTCTCTCTCCCTCTCTCTTTCTCTTTTTAACTTGGTATAAAGTAGATCCTGATAATAACTCTTAGAGTTTTCAATTTACATTTACATTAGAGGAAACTCATTTTTAATCCCATGGTTTATCCTTGTTTTACAAAATAAGAAAATAAATGTACAAGGGTTTAAGAGGAGATCAAGATTTTAACTACAGTCATGTATAAATTAGTCACATTTTAGAAAATATTCTTTTGTCAACAAAAAGCCTTTGTAGTCACCACAGAACAAAATCTAGGACAAAAAAATTGAACAAAGCACACCTAGCAAATCAGGTAACACTATAGCCTCCTGCTGGGGCATGGCCTCCCTCCTGACAGCTCAAGTTGTTGCTGCAGAGGAGATATTTCCCAAGGTAGTGGGACATTGTCATCTCCTCCCCAACAGAAAACCTTCATGCTCTCAGAACACACCTTCTAAATTGCAATACTTAGAAAAGTTTTGTTCCATTTGCCTTTAGATTGTGCAAAATAGAAAAGATGAGGAACAACTATTCTCACTCATACTAGAGGAAAAACAAGATGTTGGGTGCCTGAGACACATGGGAGAATCTGTTCCCAAGGCTATCAGGAATAGAGTAAATTTCATGGGAGGACCAGGAGAGCACAGCCTGTGGACTTTCCCACAGTCAGCAAGCATCCCGTAGTGCTCCCTTCTGTCAAGTACCAGCTTGTCTCTACAACACAGAAAACTGCCTCTCTGAATTCTCTAATTTGTATGTAGACACATGGGCACAAACGTTTGTCAGATCAGAATCAAGAACAAACTTTTATAAGAAAATTAAATATGGAGAGGCTTTATTTTAAAAAAAAACAGATTACAGGGATGAAAGAAATGATCAAACTTTCATCAATACCCCTACTCCTTTCAAACACCTTGCCATCAGCCCAGAGTCTCTGGGAGAGGCCAGTCCTGCACATCCTGTGTAGACACGGGCCAGCTTTGCAGATCCTCCTCTCAGAGCAAAACTCTATGCACAGAGCAGCCTCTCAATAACTATTCATCTTCATCTGTGACAAAACACAGACCAAGGGCTGCTGAGGAAAGGAAAAGACTTGTTGCAGCTTACAGACTGCAGGCCACCATTGATGGAAGCCAGGGTCAGGTATCAAACAGGAACTCAAAGGCCTGTCTCCTTGGTATTCCACATAGCTCTAACCAGGGACCTCATTCACAAGGAAGAACAACAACCTTGGTATCAGATGCTGCTTGCTGGGTGAGTCACTCAGGTATATGCTTAGCTAGCTTTTTTTTTTATTCAGCCCATGACCACCTGCCCAAGAAATCATATCACCTACAAAGGTCTTTACATGAGCCCCTGCATCCAGGTCCCTGCCCTTGTTGAGTTCCTGTCCAGACTATGATGTGGAAGTGCAAGCCAAAGAAACCCTCTTCTCCCCAACTTGCTTTTGGGTGTGGTGTTTCATCACAATAGAAATGTTAACTAAGACATAGACCAACTGGACAAAAGCAAATAACCAAACCAAACACAAGTACATGTAACTACAGTCATTTAATATTTGACAAAGATACTAAAAACTTAATTTGGGAGGGAAGGGTGTATCTTCAACAAATGGTGCTGGGAAAATTGAATGTCCACATGCAGAAGAATGAAGTTAGAGCCATACCTATCATCTAGCACAAAAACTCTCCAAAAGGATCAAAGACCTAAGCATGAAACCTGAAATACTGAAAGTGCTAGAAAAAAACATGGCAGTACCCTACAGGATATAGACGTAGGAAAGGACTTCCTGAATAGGATTCCATTTGATCAAAAATAAGTCCAACAACTGATAAGTGGGACTTCATAAAACTAAAAATCGTCTACATAGCTAAAGAAACAACCAGGTAAATAGGAAGACTACAAAATGGGAAAGAATATTTTCTGGCTATTCATCTGACAATTGATTAATGTGAAGAATATATATTTAAAAAATAACTTAAAAACAAAACCAAAGAGCCAAATAAAACAAAAAACATGACCCATTCAAAAACTAGGCCTGGCAGGGAGATCGGGATCTGTCTCTGGTCTATGGGTAGGCTTCTGGAACCCAGTGCCTGTGGTGTGACACCTTGCACAGCCTTGGTGCAGTGGGAAGGGGCTCGGACCTGCCTAGGCTCAGTGTGCTGGGCTCTGCTGACTCCCCATGGGAGACCTTGATTTGGGGGATGTGGGGATGTGATGTGGTTTGGGAAAGAGGGCTGGGGGGTGGGAGAAGGGAGGAAGGGGGAATCTGTGGATAGTATGTGGAGTGAATAGAAAATTTCTTAATAAAGAAAATGAAAGAAAAAAAAAACTAGACCTGGGATCTGAACAGCAAGATCTCCAAAGAATAAAAAAAGTATGGCTAGAAAATACCTTAAAAACGTTCATCATCTCTAGCAACTAGGGAAATACAAATCAAAATAACTTCGAAATTTCATCTTACCCCAGTCAGAATGACGAAGCTCAACAAAATAATCAACTTTCTCTTCATCATTGACTTCATGTGTCTTTGACATTTGCTCACAGCATAAATAGTAGTGCCAGAAGGTGTCAATTGCTTCATCCCCATAGAGATCACACTAATCCCTTTAATTTTCAGCTGAAGGTAAGCACCTATGCCTTCCTATCACAAATGTGCCCACTGCCTTGTCCACTGATACCACAGAAACCATTACCCAACTGGCTCTGCCTTACTAGAACTTAAGGAGAAAGATATCTCAGTTGCAGGTCTAGATCAGAGTCATAAAGTGTACCTCTACTTTTAATCCCTTCAAAGCTTCATTAAATGCTTAAAATTCTGTTATACATTCAAAGTATTGCAATCATGCAGTCTCTTCTGTATAATACTGCACATAAGATAGTATACTCAGAGCCACCAAAATATTGCTAGTGTTCATATACGAAACAGGCGTCTGTTGTTGCATTAAAAACACATCACCAATTCTAAAGAGAGCAAAGGGGTGCTTGGGAGCAGGGGTTGGAGGAGTGAAAGGAAAATGGGAATGATACAATCCCGCTATAATCTTCAAAATATATTTAAATAAAAAAATCATAAGAAAAGCAGCTACAGTCCATCAACAGCTGATGAAAACGGGAAATCCTTTTTTTTTTTTTTTTTCCCAGAGAAAAGTCTCCTGGTAGGGGTTATCCATTCAAACTGGTCAACCCTAAACACAAGTACTCACTGGCATCACTTAGTGGATTTATTTAGTGAGTGAGTGAGTGTGTGTGTGTGTGTGTGTGTGTGTGTGTGTGTGTGTGAGAGAGAGAGAGAGAGAGAGAGAGAGAGAGAGAGAGAGAGAGAGAGAGAGAGAGATGTTTACATGCAACAATGATATTAAAGAGGTCATGAATTTGAGAAGGAGTGAGCAGAGCAAAGAAGGAGGGGTGAGAAGAGAGGGAGGGAGGGATGTTTGTTAACATAGTACTCCGTGTATAAAATTCTCCAACAAAAAAATTAAATTAAAAACCCTAATTTTAATTCTGAATCAGTCATCAGTCCACAGGGTATGGCATAATCCGTACAAACTTACCTCACAAAAGAAATAGGAATGAATTGTATCTATTGATTGCTTTGTGACCAGGAAACAGAATTCTCCGAGGCTCAATTTTATCAGGGGCCATCAGGATAGTTACAGCAAATCATCAAAACACTTCCCATCCAAGAACCCAGCACACAGACGCCACTCAGAAAGGGTTAGCTCCTTCCCCTTTGCTTAACGAAATTGATTTTTGTCTAAACATCTCTCCCAAGAGACCACCCCTGGAGCTCTGTGCTCTGACAGCCCAGGGATGGCTTCTTCAGGACATGATTTCTCATCAAGGTTTAACTTTTCTTTTTAGATAATAGATCCTCATAGTTAAAAATGAAGCAGAAGTGACGGAGTTAATAGAATAAATAAGAACATTAAGTTACCTGGAATCTAATCTGTAGCCACAGGTTGCTTCAAGCTGAAACTATGGACACAGACTTCTGCACCTGGGAACTCTAGTATCCTCCTACGGCCCTGTGTCTCCTCCCTCTTACCTGTCTTCCTAAGGTGTCCCTGCCCTTCAAAGCTTTCAGTGCTAATTGGATGGCCTGGAAATGCTGCAGCAGACTCATGGTCTGATTGGCTGAGCTCGCTGTCACTCTTATGCAGGTCCTGCCTTTTCTCAAGTTTACACTCCTGTTACCTAGGAAATCCCAGTGACTTTGAAAGCCCAAGCTGTTTGTTCTGGAGGAAATGACAGGCGGAAGTTCCGCTGGCAACTGTTCAGTTTCTAACACAGCATCAAAACTGATCTCCCACGTTTAAAAAGGAAATGTTTGGTAAATTGTCTGACTTGTTTCAGGCGGCTCCCTTCTGACTCTACAAGGCAGACGCCCTGAACATGAAGCACAACCTTTAGGAGCTAGCAGAGGTAATTATAGTGAATGCCCTCTTTTTTTTTTTTTTTTTTTTTTTTTACTTTCACATACTGAGAAGATACCTTTCCACGGTTTTGTTTTGCTTCGTTTTGTTGGCTTCTTTATTTTAATTCTTTCTTCTGCATGCACTCCGCACTTGTTCTTAGCAATACCTTTGCCAGTTGTTTGCTGTGGATGCATATCTCTAAGCCACATTCCTTGCACTGAATATCTATGACATCCGGTCTCCCTCCATATTCCCACCCGCAGGCTCCCTCCATCCTGGAATCAAACAAAGAACTAGGACTAGAACTTCCTAAAAAGACCTCCATTCCACTTTCTGTTACGTATTTTACCTGTGCGTTTGCAGCACAGGATGGTCTTGATTTTTAAGATCATTAAAATAAACAGTATGATTCTAAGATGTGGCATAGACATCAAATGAGAAGACTTATCTTAAATAAATCATCATTGGTTGAGGTGATTTCTGACGGAATGATATGAGGGGCAAGTAAATAGCCATCTGCTTAAAAACTGCATTCTTTATCTTTTTCTGGGTCAGACACTGTTTCAGGAGGTCCTTCCAGTAGAACATGGTATTTAACAAGTTAAGAGAAAGCGTAGACACTGCAGGGATTCAGGAAGTTCCCCACTTCTACCCCAGGGTAGTCTGAGCATCCTCACACAAAGAGTAAATTACAAGGACATTTGCAATTATATTTGTCTTTAATGTGAGAACCTACCGACCAAATAAAACTTTTTCAACTGTTGTTGTATTAGTTTTCTTTCCATGTTTTTCATAGTTATAAAAATGCTGGTGAGAAGAAGTGCACTTATTTCTGTATAGACTTTATTTTAAAGGAGCAACTATTTTTTCATTTTTAATATGTTTTGTAAATAAAACACTAGCACACCTGCAAATCCTGTGGCTGTGTGTAATGTGAGTTGTGATATGTAATCCTCATCCACACACTGCAGATGATCCCTCACAGTATTTTCCCATGTATACTTGGTTTCAAGAATAAATAATATTTTAGGAAGAATGGCCAAACATGGTTTGCTGACACTCTTGTCCTGCAATCTTGAAAAATAGGACATCCTACATCTATGACTTCTCTTTGTATCTTCTTAATGAACAGCATTGGAGTTCATTCTGTATCAAGTTATAAATCCTTGGTTTATTCTATTTTACATATAACTGTTACTCCAATAAGTAGATAGAGTGCAGTTCCTTTTCTTTACTTATCATAATTTCTCAGACATAATAAATCTATCATATGAATCATATCTAAAATGATTGCCCCAACCCTTCAATGGCATATGAACTTGAATTTTGTTGTCTACCAAGAAAAATAAGTTTGCTTCATATGCTGTCACTGTCAGACAAATTGGTTCATATTACACTGTAGGAGTGGCTGTTCCTGCCTGACAGGAAGAGTAAAATGGAGCAGGACAGGCATCCTGAACTCTAAAGAGAGAATAAAGATAAGAAAAATAGAGGAGTAAGTAGAATTTGTCAACTAATTGGGGTTTTTAACTCAAATGATATGAGAAATTAGAGTCAGAGAATGGAAGTCACAGAGAGAATGAAACTGTTGTAACACTGTCAAAGGCAGAAAAGAGTGAAGAGAAGAAATGGCTGGGAAAGGAAGGATTGTACAGGAGCAAGGGGATCCAGGTAGTGCAGTCACCAGTCAGTCAATGTACTGTATGAGTGTTAGGAAAGAGGCAGGAAACAGTGAGGACAACTGGAGGTTCCCCAGCAGGAAGAGGGAAAGAGGAGAACCCTGGGAGTTCCTTGTGTTAGGGAAGGAGGAGGCCTGTAAAATGCCAGAGTTCCGGGCAGGCCTCTAAACAGCCAGATTTCCAACACCCTCCCCCAGGTAAACCTAAACATTATGACTTCTTTTCCTTCCTGGCCACACCCAGGGACCTGAGCAACAAGCCCAGCATTTTCTTCAACAGCCACCAGGTGCCCAGAGTGAGCCCCAACAGGAACAATAGGACATCCAGCAGGTTCTGCACATGCCATGGCTGTTGAAAGCCATGGGGCTTGAGATGTGCTCCTCCCCCTGTTTGTAGGATGTGGTCAATCCAGCCCACCAGACGCTGGGAAGGTGTCAGGGGGTGGGAGCGCCTGATGGCCCTGGCGGCCATTGCTGCAGACTTGTACCTATGGGCAGACACAGAGAGAGTGTGTTACTAGTGTGCTGTGCCAGTACATGGGACTTTATAACATACACACACACACACACACACACACACACACACACACACACACACATCTTTTTCTTTTTTTTTTTTAGATAGAGTTTTTCTATTTACTTTACATATCAACCACAGTTTCCCTGTCCTCCCTCCTTCCACCCCCTAATGTCCCCCCCCCCCCCCCAAACACAATCCATTCCCAACTTCTCCAAGGCAAGGTCTCTCCTGGGGAGTCAGCAGAGCCTGGTACATTCAGTTGAGGCAGGTCCAAGCCCCTCCTTCCTGCACAAAGTCTGAGCAAAGTTTCTCAGCATAGGCACTAGGTTACAAAAAACCGGCTCATGCACTAAGGACACATCCCGGTCTCAATGACTGGGGGCCCACTAAACAGTTCAAGCTAAACAATTGTCTCACTTATCCAGAGGACCTAGTCCAGTACTATGGGGCCTCCTCAGCTATTGGTTCACAGTCCATGTGTTTCCACTAGTTTGGCTAGTTGTCTCTGTACTTTTTCCAATCATGGTATAGATATCTCTTGCTCATATAATCCCTCCTCTCTCTCCTCGATTGGACTCCTGGAGCTCTGCCTGGGACTTGGCCATGGATCTCTGCATCTGCTTCCATCACTCACTGGATGAGGGTTCTATCATGACAGTTAGGATGTTTGGCCATCTGATTACCAGAGTAGGTCAGCTCAGGCACCCTCTCGACCATTGCCAGTAGTCTATAGTGGAGTCATCTTGTGGATTCCTGGGGACCTCTCTAGCACTCTGCTTTGTAATAGCCACATCTTTTTCTAATATAGACCCATAGATCAGCTTCAAACAAAATTGCTGGCACATACTTGACAACTAAAAGTTCAATAAAAAGATAAAAAGGAAAACCTTATACAGAAGGATCAAAATTAACCCTGGAAGGGAAATTTTTAAAAATGTCTATGTCTGTAAGGATTGCACCTATGGTACTAAAGGTGTGCTCACATTAAGTATATTCCAACACAGGTGACAGGATGTCTGTCTGATTAAGTGATTAGGACATTGAAACCTAAGTATTTAGTCCTGTTTGGCTGTGAAATCATTGTGCTAGATGGGCTAGGGAAATGTGGATCACCTGTTTTTGTATTTGTGAAAACTTCCTTTATATCAGGCCTGTCCTGGGCCCTAGGAACATAGTGGAAAATGATACCCACTGATCCTCATGGTGCATGCTTTCTATGTGCTAGTGTGCAATAGGCACAAATTGCCGAGGGCTGTGGGTGTATATAGCAGGTGACAACTAGTGTTTGTGGTGATATTTTATTTGTGCTGAAATGTGGTGATATTTTATGTGTGCTTCAGTAAATAAAGCTTGCCTGGAGATCAGAGGAAAAAGTCAGCCACTACAAGTAAACAAAGAAATCAGGCAATGATAGCATTTGCCCTTAATCCTATCATTTGGCAGGCAGGATCTCTGTGTGTTCAAGGCCACACTGGAAACAGGGCCAGGTGTGGTGGCACACACCTTAAATTCCAAAACTAATTACCATGGAGGTCTGGAGGTCTGTACAGACAGACAGGAAGTGACAGAGCTGTGTAGGCAGAGGAAGTGGTGTAGCTGAACAGAGAGAGCACATTAGATGGCAGAACAGCAAGGCATACAAATGTGGGTAGACAGGAAGCAACTTGCATTTGGAAGCTGCAGAGTTGGTGAGGTAAGGTTTGCTGCGGCTTTCCTTATTTCCCTGATCTCTCTAAGGCTTTCATGCCTGTATTTGGCTCTGAGTGTTTTATTTGATAAGACCATTTAGAAATTTGTCTGCAAAGTTTGACAAGTTTGACAAGCCGACCCAAAAGACACATAACTCCCTAGTAGGAAGCCTCCCTTGACAAAGCCCTGGAGTTACTATTATTGACCGGTTGCTCCTGTCTGTAATTTTTCTCATGTGCTACTGTATTTCTGTCCTAAAAACAGCCATGGGTGTTTTCCCACTGCTTGTGTGTTTATCTCGAGAATATATTCCATCTATGGGCACACATATAGTTGTGGATGGTCAGGAAGTTGATTTCTACTTAAGCTGTATAATTTTGATATATAGAAACTATACTAGGATATTTTACATTACTCAGACTGACACAGGATTCTCAGTCACAAAGATAGCCTTTTACACAGACAGCTAACTTTAGACTTCAGAACAGATTCAAAGCTGGCTGCTTGCCCCTAGAGACAAGTACATGAAGCCATTTTTCCAGGTGTTGTTTTGCTTATTCAAGGTCAGAGACTGAGCAACTTTACACATAAATTTCTCAGTTACTGGCCCTTTGCACACAGTCCCAGCCTCAGCAGATATACAGGCTCAAGGTTCAGCCAAGTGTTTACTTATTGTCTGGGATAACTCACCAACTTAGAGCTACCTGCACCAATCAATGTGACATTACTAGCCTAAGAGAAACCATGTGACTTACCTCGTGTTGTGAGAACAGATAGGGCCGTGAAAATGTAACTTATAAGAGTTTGGCTGGCTGTAAGAAAGCAGCGGCAGTATGGAGAGAGACAGCTGTGTAGATTTATGTGAGAACTGATGCAGAATGTGAGTGAGGTGTGTGTGTGTGTGTGTGTGTGTGTGTGTGTGTGTGTGTGTGTGCGCTGAATGAGAGATGAAGACAGTGGCAAGGTAGAGGAGGAAGTTGTGCAGAATGTGAGTGAAGTGTGTGTGTACTGGATGAGAGATGAGGAAGAAGAAGCATTAGGTAATGTAAGAGAATGAATGAGGGCAAATGATATGAATGAACAGTGTAAGAGCTGGGCAGAGGGTAAGAGTGAGTGTGTGAGTGTCTGTAGGTGCATGTGCTAACTGAGGAATGTAGCTGAATGGGCAGAGAGAAAAATGTAACATATAATTGTCTAAAGTTGGGCAGAGAAGAAGAAGTAGTGTGAGACTAAGATGAGAGAATGAATGAATGAATGAAAGAATGAGTGACTAAAGAGTTAATAAACGATGTAATAATGTGTGAAAGAATGTAACAGAGTAGAGAGAATAAATGTGTAGATATAACTGTGCCAAAGACATTTATAGCTGTGTGGAGACTAGGAAAATGAAACTGTATTGAAAAGAGATATAGAAGAGAAATGTTTGTAAAAGAATGATATGTACATATGTGAAAACAGATATAACAGTGTATAGAGATGTATGGCTATATGCATGTAAAAATAGACATGTAGCTGTCCATACAGAAGGTAGCAGTGTAGAGATATGTAGCAATGCAGAGACAGAAGAGTCAGAGGTCATTTTAAAGATGAAGTAAAAGAGAAAGTTAACATCAGAAAGTATGTATGTTTTCTTATTTTACCAGAGAGATAAGAACTGATTTCTAAATACCCTCAGATAGAAAAAGCCTAGTCCTTGCTGCCTTTGTGTAGTTTCTTGATTACCATGGAGGTGGTCTTGGACCAGGTTCTCCATAGGCCATTGATAAATAATGACACACATGGTGGAGACATTGCAAATATTTCAAGTGTTAAAGAAAGTAGTGTATGATGAGTGAGCTCAAGCACAGAAAAAACAATAGCTAAAAACATATTCTCCTAAGAGGATAACGTTGGAGAGATGGTTCTGTGAGTTCAGCACAAAGACCCTGAAGAGGGAAGGTCAGCCCATTAAGGACATGCAATTGTCCTTGTTGTAGTTTGAGTGAGAACGGCTCCCATAGTCATATATATTTGAATGTTTGTTTCTCAGTTGGTGGACTGTTAAGGAAGAATTAAGAACTGTGACTTTATTGGAGGAGGTTTGTCACTGGGTTGTTTCAAAAAGCCTACACCAGGCCTAGTCTTGATCTTTCTGCCTCCTGCCTGCAGATCAAGATGTAAGCTCTCACCTATTGCTCCAGTGACATGCCTGTGGCCACAGTCACATCCATGATGATCATGGACTAACCCTCTGAAACTGTAAGCAAGACCCAAATAAATGCTTTATCTTACATGTAGCCTTGGTCATGGTACCTTTTCACAGCAATACAATAGTTACTAAGACCATCAACTTCTGATACAATTGGAATTCTATAGGTATATGATGAATCAGGGAGATTAGCCACCTAAAGAACATGAAAATGATCTCTCCTACTTCAATTGTAGTTCTATTATAGGTACCCAAAATATAAGAGAGTATAAAGATAATATATGTATAAGAAATCATCGCACCATATCAGGTAGAGGCATAATCTCAGCACCTCACCTAAAATTAGTATTAATAACAAAGGAAAATCAGGACTTTCAAATATCACACATGTATTATAGCACATCCCACAAAATTCTGTTTCATTGATAAACAGACTATACAGAACATGTGTTCAGGCTAAGGTACCCCAACCCCAGAGAGCTGCATACCTCTTGTCTTGTATGATTTCTTTCAGTGTAAGTGCAAATGTCTCTGCCTTGAGTGTCTCTAGCTGAACAGAAATACCAATTTTCTTTGCTTCTACTAGGATCATGTTTTCAGGTTGGTCTCCAAAAAAGGGAATCCCCACCATGGGTACTCCATGCTGGATGGCCTCTGTTATGCTATTCATTCCCCCATGAGTAACAAAAAGACGAATACTAGGATGAGCTGTTGCAAAAGAGAAACATGGTCCAATATTTCACTATGCAAGTTTCAGATACCAGGTAAAGCAGCAGAGCCAAGAAATACCACTGTGCTGGGGAGAATGGATTTACTGGTGTTGCTTTAGAGATTTGCAATGTTCCAGGATGTGATACCCAGCCTTCTCTCTGCAGAGAGATGCCTTACTTCAGTCAAACTCTATCTAGGAACTAGAACCCAGGGACAGCTACAAGGACAGTGACAAGCGAGGCAAGTTTCCTTGTCCTTCTACTCATCCTCATCTTCTCCACTGATGCTTTCTTCTTCACTTGTCTAACCTTGGCTTTCTCTTGCTTTTCACATCTGATCTCACATAAGTCTATATTCTCTGTGTTATCTGCTCTATTTTGAGAAGCTTACAGAAGGGGATGGTAGACCAGAAACTTCTGTATTTACAGGTCATGTCTGTTGCTCCATATTGAAAGCTACCAAACATTTCTTATGATCATAAAGAAATCATCCCAAACTATACCTCACTCAAAATCTACCCATTTTCCCTGGAAAGCAGGTCTTTTTCCTATTGTGTAGCCTGTGATTTTCCTGAACAGAGATCTATGTGAAAAATTTCCCAGCTTCTTTTGAGTCACAGTCTTAAGTACAAATCAGATTCAGCCACTGAGTGTAGAAAAGTGTATCCATAAAGTCACACAGAAACAAATAATTTGAGGGGAGGTGGCTTTAGGGAATACTCCATTGCTCAAGAAATCTGTGTCTCCATATTGTATTGTGAGCTTACGTGTTGTGGTACTCAAATATCTCCTTATGTCCTAAACCACACAACATCCATGTTGTAAGTGTCTGAGTTTTCAGCTCTGCTGACAACCAACATGTGTCTGCATGCTTACATTCATATGTGTGTGTGTTTAAAAATACCAAGGATTTCTCACATCACTGTGAGAATAGCGGCAACAAATGGTGGCAACTGCCCAAAGAATAGTTATAGATCACATGTTGGTCAAGATTGTGTTGGAGTGATCAATGGTAAATACTCTTAAGTTCAGTAGCCAGGCAGGAAGTATAGTATAGGCGGGATAAGGAGGGAGGAGAATACTGGGAAGTAGAAGGCTGAGTCAGGAGACACTGCCAGCTGCCGTGCCATGAGAAGTAAAATGTAAAGTACCAGTAAGCCACAAGCCACGTAGCAACTTATAGATTAATAGAAATGAGTTAATTTAAGATATAAGAACTAGATAGCAAGAAGTCTGCCACAGCCGTACACTTTATAAGTTAAAAAAAAAAAAAAACTCTTAAGTCAAGGCGACATATCTATTTAGGGAACTAAGATCTGTATGAGATGAAAAGGATGAGGAAGTTGTTGCTATGGCCAGTCTAGAGCACAGACTGATTCTCCCAAGAACCTTAGCTGCTTCCACCTGCCTGCTGGACATATATCTTCACCTATCAGCAGCCTTTTCTTCTGCAAGTCTAAGCACACAGACATCAGTTATCTATTAAGTCCCAAAGCAAATTGAAAGAAATAAAGTAACAGGTCTAGGAGGTGCTTACCCAGAAGGTCAGTCTGGGGAAGCCAATCCATGATTTTGACATTTGGAGCCATACTGACATCTTTGGGCCAATGAGCATCCTTACATGTCCACAGCACCCCTTGAGGGAGGTGAGCAAAGGCACTGTTCATCTCCTTAATAAGTTCTTTGGTCTGATGCAGGGTTGCTATGGAGCCCAGTGCCACAAGGACAAAACCTGAGTCTCCAAACTTAATGATAAAATCTTCCAAGTCCTAGAAGAAAAATAAAGAAGTTTGAAAAAAGTGGTTTGTTAAAGCAGGTATGAAATGAAACAAGACCAGTTGTTAAATAAACCCATGCCTTGGTTGCTTGTATTCGATATGATAACACTCCTTTCATAGTCCCTGTATAGCTGTCTCTGGAGTAGTTACTGCATTGAATAGCAGCCATCTCTTCAACTTTGTGTGGATGATATATTGTGTACTCCAATAAACTTATCTGGAGGTCAGAGAACAGACCTAAACCTATATTAAATATAGGTTTAGGCAGTGGTAACACACACATTTAATCCTAGCATTCCAGAGGCAGAAATATGTCTGTATCTGTGTGAGTTCAAAGCCAAACTGGAAACAGCCAGGCATGGTGACACATGTCATTAATCCCAGGAAGTGATGGCAGGAAGCAGAAAGGTATATAAGGCATGAGGACCAGGAACTAGAGCCTTTTTAAGCTTTTAGCTTTTAGCAGCAGTTCAGCTGAGATCCATTCGGATGAGGACTCAGAGGCTTTCAGTCTGAGGAAACAAGGTGAGCTAAGGAACTGGCAAGGTGAGGTTGGATGATTTGTTCTGTTTCTCTGATCATTCGGTGCTCACCTCAATACCTGGCTAGAGGTTTGTCTTTATCAATAAGACCTTTTAAGATTCATGCTACACCTTCGGGCTCATGGATTGCTCTTCCAAGCAAATACATACACCAGATTTTATTTGAATAACTGATTTGTACTGCTTAAAATGTAAGCTCCAGAGTAATCTAATTGCTAAGGGCATTCTTTTTGTTTAATAACTTGAGGCCCTTCCTAACTATTTTTGACATCATTTGTATTATTTTATATTCATGCTAGAAATTCAGTATACAAAGTTTCTTCACGTGCTGTGTGGCATAATGTCCTCTCCTCTGGTGTTGTTTTCTAGCTTTGCTTACATAGTAATGACAGATTTAAAGAAAGGATTGAGAAGTATTCCTTCCTGTGGAGGTGGCACAAATAATCATACAGGAACTGGCATTCATTCTTAAGTGTTTCATTTAATTCACCAGTTAATCCATGTTATATCAGACTTCCTTAATGAAAGACTTTGTTATTGATCAGTCTAATTTAACCCCATAACTTTAAGATTTTCTATTTTTCTCTTGAGTCAGTTATGTTAACAAACATGCATAGGAATATGTCCACTCATGTAGATCACCTAATTTGATGATATATCATGTTTGTATAATTCTCCTATGTTTGATAAACACAAACATTTAATATATAGACATTATAGACCCATTCAAAAAGGATATCCCTCTTAGTCATCCTCTACTCCTTTCCTAGGGTTGGGAGGGTGGCAGCCCTAGGAACTGCTGTGGTTTTTTCAACTATTTACAAGCTCTTAGTAGGACCTGATTCAGAGCTGAGTTAAGCTCTGTACTTCCCCCTGCCAGAGGCTAGTAGTCATGGATGGGTAACATTCTTCTTGCTAGCTTCCAATCTAAGACAGTTTGCTTGATGGAAAGTGTATCTCAAGGAAGGATAAGGCTGACTAGGGAAGAAAAATGACCTAAGGCAGGTCTATCTAAGGAGTCTGAGGGACCCTTTAAAATATTAGCCATTATGTTGCCATTATCATGATGCTTTCAATCAACCTGAGTGATGTTGACACCAGGAGCTTGAACTTCTACAACTGTAAACTAAATAAGCTTCTTTTTATTATAAACTCACCTAAATTGAGTTACTCTCTTATAACAATGGAATGTAGATCCATACATGGCATAATTCATGTTTATCACCTAAATTTTATTTTTTACATATTTTATATAATAATTGCTAAATACCTCTAGTAGAATGTTAATCCCTTTAAAGTAAATCAAGTATAAAAATTCTCAAGAACTTTCTATTCTCATCAATTTGACTGTATTTTACTTATAATTTGAACCACACCTCAAGTGTTCAAGCTTGAAAAGAAAATACAATATATATGTCAAAAATGTAAATATATAACAACCATGTTAGAATAAGGTACAATTTGACTTCTTTCAAATATATAACAAAAGATATGTGATCTTTCAGTTTGTGAGTGAGAAATATCTCCAAAAAGAATCATGTTGCTGTGAGTACCATCTGGAATATTAAGTAGAATTTTCGAGGACAGAGATGAGTGAGACCAATGAAGTTAACCAGGAAACAAATCTGTACATGTCATCCATGTGGAACACAAAGGAGGTTCTGTAATCAAAGACTAAAAGCCTCAGGCTCATCTGTATTACCTAGCCATGAAAAATTTTAAATTAACCTCTGGCCGTTAGCTGTTAAGTCAATGATAACCAAGCTACAACTCATAGACCCACAGAGGTTAGGTGTAGAGTAAGGGACCATTGAGAATGAGAAGATCTCATTAAGAAAGGAAAGTAGACTAGAGAGTTATTAGTGGAAGTGTGGGTCTGGGATGCGGGTATCAAGTGGGGTGGGAGGAGATTGATGAGGGAGGGAATACAGCGAGACACAGATAAAATAATTGGACATTTTAGGGGTAGAATGGAAACCCATCATAATAGACACTTGCTAAAATGTATACATATATGAAGGTGATCTCAGTAAAATTGCCAAATGATGTGGGAGACAGAGTCCCAACTCGCCATCTCTTGCCACCAAATGAACTTGCAGTACCATAACTGAGTCAATCTAATTGAGATGTTGGACAAAGGGGTCCCACAGGAATTCCCCAAATAACCAATGCAGTTGCCAAAACTATAGGTTGCTGTCCACAAACTGACAGCAAGGCTCTATTGCTGAAGACAACACGTACACAGACCATTGAACATGGAAAAAATGAACTGTTGCCTATATAGAGCTGAGGCTCTAGCAACTTTGGTACAGAAACATACTCTGCACACACACACACACACACACACACACACACACACATGCGCGCGCGCATCCATTCTTGTGATTTTATGGGATTTATGATTATGTACAAGAGCAGGTCTCTGATTCTTGTGCCTTCTCTTGCACTCTTTTCCTTTCCTTTGTTTTTCTTGTGCAACTCTGATGTGATATTTTTGCTTTTATGTTATTATATTTTATTATCTTTTAGAAGACTATTTGGCTTCTAATAGTGACAGAGTGACAGAAATAGAGTGGATCTGGGTGGGAGCACAGGTGGGGAGCTACTGGGAGGATAGAAGGAGGGGAAACTGCAATCAGGATATATCATATGAGAAAAATTGTTTGGAATAAAAAGGGAAAAGAAAAGCTTTTAAATGAGTTTAACAGAAAAGGAACTAGGTATGGCACAGCCTTGTATAAGTGACTTGCTCCATTAAGGAACTTGTGTAAGAAGGTGACAAGGTACATGGAAGAAGGTGGCTCCTCTTTCCCTGAATAGAGAAGTTGAAGTGACTGCACTGGCTTCATTGAGACAACATGCACAGAGACAAGTAAAAACAAGGCCTAGAAGGCACATCTTCCACTTTCTAGGGAATATCCTGTAGATGTAACCAATCATCTTATTAAATAAGAAACACAGAGCCGATTCAGAGAAGAAAGCAAAGAGGTCAGAGCTAAGATCCTCACCCTTCCTGCTTCAGCGATCCTCTTCAGCCAAGAGAGCTCTCCGAAAAGGGCCTACTTCCTGTGTGTATGTCTTTATATAGTCTAGCTGTTCTGCCTTCTCATTGGTTGTAAACCCAAACACATGACTGCCTCTGTAGAGACTTCCAGGTCTTCTATGGTTGGTATTGAGATTAAAGGCGTGTGCCTCCAATGCTGGCTGTATCCTTGAACACACAGAGATCTACCCAGCTCTGTCTACCAAGTGCTGGGATTAAAGGCGTGCACCACCACCACCACGCTCTTGCTATGGCTCTAATAGCTCTGACCCCCGGGCAACTTTATTTATTAACATACAATTAAAATCACATTTCAGTACAAGTAAAATACTACCATAATATCCCATCATTTATGGAGCTGTCAGTCATCCACCATGCACCTTCAAACACAATCCATCCCCACATCCATGAATCCTCCCAGTCATCATTTCTCTTAAATTCACTCAAAGCATCATGTGACCATCATCTCCTCATTTGTAAGACTTGATTAGCAATAAGCTGGTTCCAAAAATTGAAACAAATTACCTGCAATGAACTAATTCCTCTGCAAGGAGTTGTCTTCTATTATCAATTTCCTTTTGCTTATCTTCAGATAGATGCCAGTGTATAACCTGATGTGATATTTTATCCTCTTTAAAACCTAAGAAAATATCAATTGAGTAAAATATAAATTTATCATACTATACCACACATTATTATGGGGATAAAAATAATTTTATTTTATTTCTTTGCAAAAATTTGATTTTTCTTCTTCAGTGGTTTCATTCTTTTGATCCATTCAATTCTGTAATATGGTAATATTTATTTGTAGTATAAATCCCAATTGATCATAAAAAAAACCTGGTGCCAGATACTAGGGTAAATGCTAAAAGATCAGAAAGACAAAGGAGGAAGCCACAGCCACCTCTTACCTTGCCAACTCCTCAGCCTGAAAGGGCCAAGCTCCTGTCTTTTCCTCCTTTATATTCCTCTCTCCAACCAGCCATATCACTTCCTGTCTCCACCTCACTAGCACTGTGATTTAAGGTATGTGCCTCCTAATTACTAGGATCAAAGACATGAGATGCCAAGGGCTACAATTAAAAGTGTGTGCCACCCCTATGGTTAACTAGTGGCTAGCCCAACACTCTGATCTCCAGGCAAGCTTTATTTGTTAGAGCACAAAAAAAATCACCACATTTATTGAGACTTTACAATAATACAAGAACATTTATACAGTCTACAGTAATGTAAAATTCTATCAACAGCTTTCATTTAAAGACACAACTATTATTTTTCACTTTACATGTGAAAAAGTATAAAGGAAAACAGTCTAAAATTATTCATTAACTTTGTCACTATAGTGAGTTAGAGTTTATAGTTAACTACAAGTCAGTTTAACTGCAGAGTCCCTGCATTTCATAGGAAAATTAAAATGAACTATGCCAAGTGTTGATATGCTTGTTTGCCTTTTTGTTGCTGTCCATTTCACGTTTGGAGTTTGTTTGGTTGGTTGTTCGTTTCTTTGATTTGTAGCAGGGTTATGTTTAGTAGCCCACATTGGCTTTCAACTCACAAACCTGTTTCTTGAGGCAGCCAAGCACTTGGAGTATAAATAGGTGCCAGAACAAAGTGGTGTTTCCATGTTTGTTTGTGGATTATTTGATCAAATTCAAGGGTTCTAACTTTAGTTTAAATGCTTATTCAAAAAAAAAAAAAAAAGAAAAGAAAGGAAGGAAGGAAGGAAGAAAGAATAAAGAAAAAAAGAAAGAAAGAAAGAGAGGAAGGAAGAAAGAAAGACAGAAAGAAAGAAAGAAAGAAAGAAAGAAAGAAAGAAAGAAAGAAAGAAAGAAAGAAAGAAGCAAAGAGAAAAAAGGAACGAGAAAAAGGCTGCCATGTCTTCACTGGCCTCTCTGGCACTTCTTATTACTCGTGTATTGTTTAACAGTCTGATTGCAATTTTGAAGTTTAACTCCTGACATTTTCAACCTATATCTGTCATTTACAGAAAAAAAAACTCAATCCATCTTTTCTTGCTATTTATGAGAATTTTAAATCAAGACAATTAGGTCAAAAACAGAATCCTCACATGAGACTCCCTGGAGAGTTTCAATTAGTATTCGAAGACAGACTATAAGATTGAGACTTCCTTTTCATTATTCCTGCATCATGTGTCTCAGCCCAAACTTATTTTAGAATCTGAGACTCAGTCATGATTATAGATTGCAGCACATACTATGAATGTGTCTCCTCAGTGGAAGGACTCTCACCTTTGTGTCTGCAAGGCAGTAGTGCTCATAGTAAATAGTTAAGATGGCTACCCTGTAAGACATAATATCCAGCTATATAGATCCAACTGAATGTTTATGCCCACACAACACAGATAACAATGACACAGGATCCTGGAAAATGCCCTTTATATCCCTACTGATTCCATATCTATAGCTAAAAAATGCTATTAATGATGTTGCATGGAAAAGCACCCACAGAATCTTTACAACACAATCAAGGGTTCACTTCAAACTTGATTTTAGTCTTAGACCTCTCAAAATTGTCATTCTCTTTGACAATTCTGGTTAGGTCTCTCTGGAGGAAGTTGCAAATATGAGAAGCTCAGAAAGACACCCATCATCACTGAGGGAAGCCAAGGAACAATCAAAAGAAGGAATTGGGTGTGAGTCAAGGGTTATAAAAGAACATATATAATAATTTTAGAAAAAATTACAAGGGACTTTCTTTACATTTTGTATCTCTAAATTAGTAATAATATCAGAGGAACTGCACCAGTAAGAAACATTATTAATGGCATTAAGGCATATCAAAACAAAGGTTACAAAGACCCTTGGATACTTTCCTCAGGTGACTCTTCTTAACCCCCAGAGTATAAATTGCCTGATGCTCTGATGCTCTGAATAAAACTAGCTATTGCATGAGACTAGTCTACCTAATTTATTGACTTCATTGTATCAGGCCCTACTGCCTCTAGAGTGGTGAACAAACCAGCAGTGAGTATGTATTGACATGCTTCTGCAAAGTGCATGCATATTTATTCCACCCCCCCCCAAAAAAACCCCACAAATGTGTTCTTATGAAATGGACTATGCTGTGCCTTTATATTATGATGCCAGCATTTGTAGTAATATTCTTTCAGGCATCTTTTCTTTATAGATCAAAAAACACTGCAAACTTCATTTTTAAATGGAGATAGGGTGTGATTATATTTTACTTCTATGATAATAAAATTTGTTTGGAGCTCAGAGGTCATAGCAGGCATAAACAGAAGTCAGGTGGTGGTAGCATATGCCCTTAATCTGAACACACAGAGACTCTGCCTGCCATCCTGTGGGCTTCAGCTTCTCTATGACAGGTTCATGGCATGCGGGCTTGATCTGCTGCATGGCTGTGGATTCCTGCCATAGTACACAGAGGTGTCTCCAAGCCACACAATGTGCTGTGTGGTGGATTTAGCCTTTGCTAGTTCAGACCAAAAAAATAAAATAAAAGGTTTCTGGGCTACACACTGCTTTAATGGAGGCATAGACCCACTGCTTCTGATAGTTGGTGGTACACATGGCCTCCAGACCCAGAGCTGGTGGTAAATGTACCACCATACCACCACCATGTTGGAAAACTGAGGTGGGCGGAGCCAGCAGCCAAAGCTGCCATTTCAGTCCCAGTAATGCTGCAGTTTAAAGCAATAGATTTACAATAATTCAGATCTAACGTAATTTTAAATGGTTTATGGTGTATATAAAAATGTACATGTAGGCTTGGAAGAAGGAAGAATATGAATATAGACAGTTATATAACAAAATAATTTTAAAAAATAAATTCTTTAAAGAGACAGTAATGATCGTATAAAAGTAAGCCATGTAAAGATGGATATTACACAAAGAATCTGGGTTATTTTGTCTTTGATATTTTTAACTGCAGAAAGACATTTGATTGTAAAGGTTGCTAAATTAAGCTTGAAAAATAAAGGTATCTTGACTTCAAAATTTGGATCTAAGTATATGTTGCTTTGGAAAGGAGGGTCTGCTTTTGTTTCCATGGGAAGCAAGAGGCTATGGATTTGTTCCACATTAAGATACATCAGGTTTGACCAGCCAAGACCCCCTGAAAGGTCTCCAATGACACCATGGCCCAGATGATCCAACATCCAGGCAACTAGTTCAGAGAATACAGCGTCACAGACTACTCCAGTCAGGACTTGACCATAATTCTTAATTTTCTCAGGATCCCCATAAGAATACAGATTATTAGTTACAAATTGTTATTGGTCATAGTCAATATCTTTCTAAGGTAAAAAGGGGGATATGATATAGACATGATATGATGAAAGGACAGATTATTGAATCTACTTTTAAAGAGCAACTTGTTTAAAAATGTTTTACATTGCTATGGATTTTAGTTTATTGATACAAATTTAAAGTTAATTTTGTTATACTTATGTGTATTTCTACTCTCATTTAAGGTATTATGTTTACATAACTCATTTAAATTGTAATGGATAATTAAGAAATACAGATTAATAATTAGTCTTCTATGATAGTCAAATTTATAGTCATGTTAAGTTTTCTAGGTATATATAGATATAATTCAGTTAGGTAGGTAATCTTCAAACACTTCCAAGACCTACAGAATGTGGCATTTAAAATGTTTAAAAAACTTAGAATTTCTGGACAATGAGACATGTCTGCTCCTGGCAGCATCAATTTACTTCAAAGAGAATGATGGGCATTGAAGACACTCTATATGGAGTTTATCTTCTTCTTGGCAAAAAATAGCCATTTGGGAAAGAAACTGTTCTTGCCTGGACTGCTTGACAAAATGCTGTATCAACTGGACATGCAGGACTCATAGAAAGGTGACCACTGAACTTTGCAAGGCAAGCTGGTACTTCAGGTTCCTGCTTCACAGAAGAAACTGCTAGACATTCTACAAGACTCATGAAAAAGTGACTGAGAGACTAAGCCTATAGGCTCAAGATGAATGCCCAACATTACAGAGGAATTTTGGATGACTCTCCAGGCAGCCATCTGTCTCTGTCATTCTAGATTTTTGGAAGGTGCTTACAATGCTCTTCCTGTTTACTTAGGTAATATTATATCCTTCTGAGGTCATTGATGTAGTTGAAAAGTAGATAGTTACAGTTATGGTTTTCCTTGGTTATGATAAAAGATAAATTAGATATGATATTTTAGACTCACAAATATAGGATAGATAAAATATTTTCTTTAATTTTACAAAATACAAATAGACTAGATAGTGTCTTATATAATATTAGAGGAACCAGCCTCAATATTATACATCCCAGGGGCTCAGGAGAGAGAACTACTAACGGCGAGGACTATTTTCTGTAAAAATGAATCTCAGCACACCGAGCTCTTAGTCCATTCACTTTTATTCTTCTGCCCATTGTCTCTTGCTTCACAGTTATATATCCCAAAAAAAATCACAATCCTCCCCCTCCACCCAGGACACCCAGCTTGAATTTCCTCAGGCAGTGATTTTCCACTATCAGGATCAAATGGAGGGGTAATAAGAATCACAAAGAGGGGCAATAGTTGTTAATTACCATTTGCAACCCAAAGGGGAAGTGACTAATGAATTAACTAAAGGTTAAATTCAGGTAATATCTAAGAAGAGGGATCTTATGTGCACAACTATAATCTTAAATGTGTTTGGTAAAAGATGTTAAAAATCTGTAAGTTGCTAGGTCAATGGGAGAAAATAAAACTGTCTTCTTTTATCCTGTGGTTCCTATCTGTCCAAGCTATCTGCCGATTTTCTGCAAGGTGGGGGAAAGTGTGCTCAGCCTCTAGGCAATCTGTGTACAGGTAGATGCCTCTGGTGATAGTTAAAGGGAGATCCGGAACTGGAGGTAAGATTTGGGAAAGGAGAAAGTTAAGCTTAATTGGCACATCCGCCAGACCTTCTCAAACAGGTAGCCTGGATTAAGTCTGTTCTTAGAGGGTACAGAGGTATCTCTGATAAGGTACTTTCCTCCGTCCGGTGATGGACCTGGCCGGATGTTGCCAATAATGATAATTACAGGGAGGCTTGAACTGGGAGTTCTGGCTGAGCATAGCTGTTAGCTCAGAAGGTTATCTAAATATTCCTAGAAGTGGTTAGGTAAGGAGTTAAAGGTCTATAAAGTGGTGTAAGGCTGTAAGAAAGGAGGGGTCTGAGCTAAATTGTATAAAGCTATTACTTAATGTCTACCTGACCTAGGCAGTGTCCCCTTGTGGAATTTACCTTAAGTCAGGAGACTTGTATGTGGGCTGTTATCACTGTAAGTCCTCGGAAATTGGGCGACCACCTGGGTGGTGTCTCCTTTAGTCTTGAAAGTGGCTGGGGGAGATATCTGATTCCAGAGAAAGCCTTTCCTGAGGCTGTTCTCCAAATGCCTGGAATGTGTATGTCCAGAGAGTGATCAGTCCACATTGTTAGCCCTTCTTAGGGAAAAATCAACTGGGAAAACTATGAAGGCACACATGATTTTTATAACAGAATACAGCTGATATATAACAAGCCAAGTAACACCAAAAACCCCTTGGGATTTGGCTTCCTCTGGAGGAATTCCCTGATCCCTCCAGGTAGTGACTTTGCCATAACCAGCTGAGTTCTTATGATATATTCCTGTGGCCCATAGCAATATTGTAACTGTAATTTTTGCTTGACATATGTAATTATACTAGGTTAAAGTTAAAACCTTCCTTTTGTTTAGAAAGAAAAGGGGAAGTGATGGGGGACTGTCTTTTTGTATGCTGTGAAAACATGTTACACTTATTGGTTGATAAATAAAACTATTTGGCCCATGTTGAGGCAGAATTGGGTTAGGCAGGACATTCTAACTAGAGAGGAGGAAGGAGAAAGGCAGGACAGAGGAGACGCTGCCAGTCCCCAATATGAGAAACAAGATGTAAAGATACCAGTAAGCCATGAGCCATGTGGCAAATATAGATTTATAGAAATGAGTTAATTTAAGATGTAAGATCTAGCTAGTGAGAAGCCTGAGCCATGACCATGCAGTTATAAATTATATTAAGCCTCTGTGTGTTCATTTGGGTCTGAGGAGCTACAGGACTGCGAGGACTTGGAAGACAGGTGGGCATGAGAGAACAAAGTGCTATGTGAGAGGGAGAAAGTCTTTCATTGGAGATTTCCTAGAAACCACCATGGGTATATGAATATGTTCCATGAAAGCCTGGGCCTATCTCAGAAAAACTAAGAAAAAAGAAAAGGAAGAAGAGAACACAGGAGAGAAAAGTAGCAGGGCATGGTGGCAGGGAAAGAAGAGAAAGAAAATAAAAGACAAAAGAAAATTTAGGTCAACAACACATGCATCTAAGCATTAAAGACAATTGGTCCACAGACATGGAGGATTTCTTTGCAGACCTTTAGTGCACAACTTATTAAAAGATCAAAGAGTCTATAGCCTTGAGCAATGTGTCAAAGGTTATGAGACTAGGCAAAACAAGATGAGCATGAATTGCAGTTATGAAACCAGAATATTAAGGCAAATTAACAATAGATCCAACAAACAAAAAATTGAAGTTTTCTGGACTTTTGTGCCTGAATCTATCAGCAGAGACTGGTGGGTTTTGATTTACTTAATATTCTCTGTACTCACTAAGTTAAATAAGAACTTCTGATATCATTCTCCAAAGCTTTATGAGAGCCAGTTATTCTTCAAGAAATGGGGGTTTTCTCAATCACACATCCTAAACTCTGAGCATAAATATAAAGATTATTAGAAAATATTTCTTAAATTGTAAGTCTTTTAAAAATAGAAACTGATTTATGTGGCTCAGTGTAGTTATCCTTAGATAATTAAAGTCCTAAATATGGCAGAATGTATCTGTTCAACACTACATTTAGACATACATGACATAAAATTTCTCAAAATGATCAATAATGATGTGTAGTGTTGACTGTGAGTGACATCCAAGTAATGGGATATTTAATCTGTTCTAGTGCCATAACAAAGTATCCGATGTTACTTAATTTATAGTGTTAATATTTTACTGAGCTGACTCAGCAGTTTAAAGTGTATACTACTGTTGCAGAGGACCCATGTTCAGTTCCCAAAATCCACATCAAGCAACTCCCAACTGCTGACTAACTCCAGGTGATTCAACCACTTGTGTTGGCCTCGTTGGGCACTTGTACTCATATGCAGAAATACACACCATAACATGTAAATATACACAATGAAAATAAATATAAACATAAAAATTTATTTATCTCATAGTTTTAAATATTGACAATCCCAGATTGTGTGGAGCCTTTGGTGGATGCCTTTTCACTGCATCATAAAACAGAAGGTGATGTGTTTAATATATGGTGAGCACTTGAGCCACACGACAAAAGAGAAGAAAAAGGCCAGAGAAGGGAAGTCTCATTCTTTTATAAACACCTACCCAACTGAGTAAAAATATCTACCCATGGATGAACAATGTAATTCCTTTCCGAGTGTATACCTTCATAAGCCAATAAGCTTTTACTAGGCCTAATACTTAAGGATCAATAATGTTCAATATCATTGGTTCTGGTAATCACAGTCTACTTATACCACAAAGTAAAATGCAGTAGTTTATCATATGAAGCCAAGACCACAAAGTCTAATGAGATCTAGAAAACATATATACACACACATACACACATTCACACATTCACACACACAAAAACACACATGCACACACACAAACACACATACCATGATTTATATCTAAATAAGATCAAATACAGAACTTATATCAAGCAGTTCTATAGAAAAGCCATTATTTTTTATTCAAATTGACTTAATGTGATAATTTTTTTAAGTACCTGGATTGAGAAGCTTTTCATTAAGCAGATTGGTCACATTATGACCATGTTCTTGAAGAATTTGTGACACATGGCTCATCACCATATAGTGGCTTCCACCTAGAAATAAAACATAAGTTCATTTTTGTGAAGACTAATGAAAAGATTTCTGGTTACCATAAATAGCTTACATGAAGAAATCCAAAACTAAGTGTAAAGACATAGATAGCCTCATAATGCATAAACAGAAACAAGCTCTTCCATGCCCTCAATTACATGTTAGGTAATATCGAGGACATGAACCAGAGCTCTGACCCATAGCAATCCTCAACCAAAGATAGGAGGAAGGTCATGCCTGAAAAGATGGCTTGGCAGTTAAAAGCAGTTGTTGCTCTCAAAGAGGACTTGGGTACAATTCCCAGCACTCACATGATGCCTCACAACCACCTGAAACTCTAGTTCCAGAAGATCTAACACCCTCTTCTGGCCTCTATGAGCATTTCATGCACATGCTACACTTATATACTACATGTGCAGGCAAAGTACTCATAAACACAAACATAACAATAAATCTTTTTTTAAAAAATCTAAAGGTTCTCACTCTGTAGATCAGGTTGGCCTCGAACTCACAAAGATCTGCCTAGCTCTGCCTCCTGAGTGCTGTGATTAAATGCATCAGGAAAGGCACAAAGCTACACAGAAAAACCCTGTCTTGGAAAAAAAAATCTAAAGGTTCCCATCTTGACTAATGAGCTACTCTGCTTGGACATTAGACATTCTTTTTTTTGTTTTGTTTTGTTTTGTTTTTCGAGACAGGGTTTCTCTGTGTAGCTTTGTGCCTCTCCTAGAACTCACTTGGTAGCCCAGGCTGGCCTCGAACTCACAGAGATCCACCTGGCTCTGCCTCCCGAGTGCTGGGATTAAAGGCGTGCGCCACCACCGCCCGGCTAGACATTCTTTATCCTGTGGTTCATGGATATTTCCCACTGTGTCTTCCCATAACTACATTAATCATTCTGGCTCCTCTTCTGAAATGATCCCTGAGCCGCAGGTGCAGAAATTGCTTCATCCAGTCATTTGCTTCAATAAATTACCACAGTGACAGAAAATATATCAAATTAAGATGACTGATATTTTTTCAGTGAAAGAAATTTCATGGGGACAGATGGCTATTGAGCCCTTAAGAAATTTCTCTTCTTAGACCTGAGTTTCTACCATTTTGAATAACCATTAAGGGTCATCATGAGGTCTCAACAACTCTGGGTGCTCATGAAGAATGTCAGATACATGAAGAACTGGGGAAACAAAATTCTTCAACAATCCTGGGATCTTCAGGAAAGGTACAAGTATCCATAGAAGGATTTTTATTTGAACCACTAGCTCACAAATAATGACCCAGAAACTTATTATTAATTATTAAAAGTAGTTCCTAGCTTATGCGTGTCCCACTAGCTCTTATAAGTTAAATTAGCCCATTTATGTTAATCTACATTGTATCTTGTGGCTTTTTATCTTTTTTCCATTCTGTATGTATGATTTCCCCCATCTCTTTGCTATCTCCTCTGTGCCTTGATTATATCCTCCACTTCCTCTCTCTCTGTCTGGAAGTCCTGCCTAGCTATTGACCATTCAGTTCTTTATAAATCCTATCACAGCAATATATCTTCACACAGTGTATAAATATCCCACAAGTATCATCAAACAATAGATTCTCTGTGGCCACAATTTCTTTAGAACACTAATTTGAGTCCAGAGCTGAAGCAGAGAAAGATAAATTTAGAAAAGAAGTGGAATTTGTACAACAAAAGCTGGGAGGTCAAAGTGATTAGGAGATCTCAAAGCACCATGATTGGGGCAGAGCTGGAAAAGTCAGGGAAGTTAAAACTATATGTTGTGTGAACCACTCTTTTCACTTACATTTGTGTTGTCTGAAATAACACAAGACGAATGAAAGCCCACCACCCCTCGAGTGTCCTGCTCTAGTTCTCGTTAGACTGAGAACGGCTGTCCAGGGAAACAGCCATTCTAATGAGTGCTCATGAAAGAGAGTTCATCTTGCAGCAAAACTGAGAATTTCAAACAGCACAAACTGAACCAGTGAGGCCAGAAAAAAGTGAAGTTTCAAGAGTTGGGTCTTTACCTTCATTACTTTTAAAATACCAGTGTAGCATGAGTCTTAAAAGTTCTTATTAATAAAATCAAACCTGAGGCCAGTTATTGGCGTCAATGCTGGTAGATCAGAGAGACAGAACAAGCCACAGCTATCTCACCTTGACAATTCCTCAGCTGGTCCTGTTTCCTCAGACTGGAAGCTTCTGTGTCTTCATGCCAATGGCTCTCAGCTGAACTGCTGCTAAAAGCCTGAATGCTTAACCAGCCAAAATGCTTAACCAGGCCAAATGCTTAACCAGCCAAATGCTTCTAGTTTCTGGTCCTCACACCTTATATATCTTTCTGTCTTCTACCACCACTCCCTGGGATAAAAGGCTCACTTTCTGGGATTAAAGGTGTGATGAGTCACCATGCCTGGCTGTATCCTTGAACACACGGATTTCTGCCTCTGGAATGCTAGGATTAAAGGTGTGTGCTACCACTGCCTATCCTCATGTTTAATATTGTGGCTGCTCTGTCTCTGACCCCAGATAAGTTTATTAGCATGCACAATATTTGGGGGAATACAATACCACATACCAGCACAAAAGCAGATGGATGAAACAACTTCTGCACCTGAGGCTCAGGGATCATTTCAGAAGAGGGGACAGAATGATTAAGAGTCAGAAGAACATGGAGTTTGCTGCGAGATTGTGTCTCCTAGGAATATCAGAAAATAAACTCATAAAGTCTCACCATCAAGACATGAACCAAATAAGAACAACATAAAAATGTTAAAGTTGATGTAAGAAAGCACCTGAGCCTTCAACCCCTCACACATACACACACAGCAAAAAACAAACAACAAAAATACAGACACAAGTAAGAAAGGCTGAAAATGGCTGAATCAGTCTTACCTAGTGAAGAGCACAGTAATTGCTTATCCAATACAAAATGGACATGGTTTTGATATATTAGATCAAACTGTGACCCTCCAAGACTGTTAACAAAGTTAACCTTGAATCAGGGGGCAATGTCTATGACTATATGGCCAGAATTAGCCATGGGGAATTTTTAGGACCCAAGATATGATAGAGAACATGGGAAGAAATAGAGAGCATAGAAAGATATGTAGGCCCTTTCAATCTGGGAAACACGGATGGAGAGGGTCAGCTGGTTATTCCATTGCAGCTTTCTTGAATTATCAGGTTTTTGCCCCAATATCTGACTCCAGAGTTGTTATTGATAATAGAACAATTCAGATAAATGCTTCCTGTCCTCCCTAAAAACATACATACTAGTGTAGTGGGTAGCTAGCTGTACCAGCTTTGACTGAAAAGTAGTACCCCCAAGGCCGGGCGGTGGTGGCGCACGCCTTTAATCCCAGCACTCGGGAGGCAGAGCCAGGCGGATTTCTGTGAGTTCGAGGCCAGCCTGGGCTACCAAGTGAGTTCCATGAAAGGCGCAAAGCTACACAGAGAAACCCTGTCTCGAAAAACCAAAAAAAAAAAAAAAAAGTAGTACCCCCAATGAGTCTTCTGGTAACTGTCACACCTACCTATGACCTTACCCTGAGGTGGGTCCAAGACAGGATCCCTTAAGACCCATGATCTGAATGTGTCTGCTCTCTTGGTTCCTGGTGATTCTGGATGCTGGATGGGAAACCAATCAGAGGTCTCCAGAGAATACCACTGGACTGCACTTCACCTCTCCCAGATACTATAACCAATCTCTTTACTTGCTGTACATTACCCCAAAATAAACCTCCCTTTTAACTACATGGAGTTGCCTTAATATATCTCCCCCAATATTCTAGTAACACTATACAAACTGAGCAGGTTATACTTAGTAGCATGTGTGTATATATGCATGAATGTATGCGTGTGACAAGAAATGATGAATGAGGGCATGAATTTGAAAGAGAACATGGAGATTTTTGGGGAGGGTTTGGAGGGAGGAAAGAGAAAAAGAAATGATATTATAATTTCAAAAAGTAAAATAAATAATTTTAAAAGCAGGTGAAAAATGGAGTCACAATTTTTAACAAGAATATGCAAGTCCCCACTGTAACGATACTCATTAGAAAATGTAAAGGAATTCATTTTGAGACATAATGTGAGTTTTAGTCCTACAAGAGGCAACCCAATCCCTTCACCCTTCTTTTCCTCTAGGAAGAACAGAGCAGAAGGTTCAAACCCATGTCTATAATCTGTGTTTCATTCCAGCACTGAGGTACTCAGGACCCATCTCTAAAAGTGATCTAAGGGGAGCCCACTGTCCTTTGTGAAATGTTGAATACCATCATCCCTTTATACTGGCACACCTCCAAACTTTTTCATTCTATTATCCTAGACAAACAAAAAATAAATACCATTTGAGCCATAGAATACAGAATTTTAAGACCCATCTATTTTCAAAAATGTTGAGAAGGTAGATGAAACACAGCAGGGCAAACAGAGTCCTCCTTGGGTTTCAAAGTCATCTCAGTTTTACCTTGGAAGAAAATATTCCTAATATTCACACCTTAGAAATTTAGGGCAAGTCTCTGAATATTCTGCCTCTGCCAGTGAGGACATTGTGGAATTCTAGGGCTTAGGAGTACATCTAAATTTTTGTGCCCAGATCTGTGTAATGATTACTTCTACAGCAGCTGAAAGAAAACTTCTGCTTTACATAATTATCATCTGCCAGGCGAAGGTGGCTCACACCTTTAATCCCAGCACTCAGGAAGAAGAAGCAGGTGGATCTCTATGAGTTAGGGGCCAGCCTGGTCTACAGAGCAAGTTACCAGACAGCTAGGAAACATAGAGAAGATCTCTATCAAAAGAAAAGAAAAAGAAAAGAAGCACAAAACAAAAAGACCACAAAGGGGGAGGGTTGGAGAGTGTGCTCTGTGTTTAAAGTACTGGATTTTCTTGCAGAGGACCCAGGTTCAATTCCAGGCACCCTCATAGAGGCTCATAGGCACATGTAACTCCAGTTCCAGAAAATCTGATGCCTTCTTAGAACCCCCACACTGCCTGGGCACATAAGTAGCAAACAGACAGACATGCAGGTAAAATATTCATACAATAAGCATAAATAAGAATATATATTTTTATCATCATCTTGCTGAGATAGGAATAATCAAGAGGACCAGATATAGCTAACTTACTCTTTGTTGCTCAAATTCTAAAGATCATTAAAAAAAAAAAGAACCAGGGCCAGATATTGGGGTAAATGCTGAGAGATCAAAGAGACAAAGGAACAAGCCACAATTCACCTCACCAACTCCATGAATCCTCTGACTGAATGAATGTCTGAGTCCTCAGGCGAAAGGTCTCCACCTGAAAATGGCTTAGTTCCTGTGTCCTCATGCCTTATATACCTTTCTCCTCCAGTCGTATTACTTCTTTCCTAGTGCTGGGAATAAAGGCATGTGATGCCCAAGTACTGGGATTAAAGGTGTGTGCCATGACTTACTGGCTCTGTTTCTCTCCTAGACTGAATCAATCTCATATAATCCAGGTGGCTTTGCACTCACAGAGATCCAGCTAGAGCTCTGCCTCCTGAGTGCTAGGTGTGTGCCACCACTGCTAGGCATCTATGTTTAATCTAATGGTTTATTCTATTCTCTGATCTTCAGGAAAATTTTATTAGGGTACACAATATATCACTACAACTATTCATTGTTAAATCCATAATGTCAATAGCTTTGCTATAAAGCAGCATTAGGCACCAACAATGAAATGCTTATAGATGAGCATTCCCTTATGACTACGACAGCTAAAGGAGGTAGAGTTTCAGAGAGATACACAAATTGTAGGCACAAAAGGGTTAGTGACAAAAATATCTTAATTTGCAAAATCTCCTTAGTAATGTTCCAGAGTAAGCTCACATATCAGAAGTCAGTAAAAGCAGAATCATAGTCCCTTTAGAATGAATTCTAAGTAAGCCACCCAGCTTCATTTGATTTGTTGAAATTTTAAAAATGTTTAATTTTCAGTCTCCTGGAACCCCCCCCCAACTCTGCCTCAGTTGCCAAGAAAAATTCCTGTGGGAAGCCCCACCACCACCAAAATCCCCCATCAGGCCCTGCAATCTACAAGTTCCATGCCTTGCCCCAATATCCATCCACCTGTGACCCCAGTAACTTCCTGAGACATGGAAACCAAACTGCCAGCTCTCATTGGACCAAGAGTAACCTCATAAGACAGGGAACCTGCCATCCCTCACTGAACCAAGGGTGGCTTTCTGAAACACAGAATCTGCCAGCTCTCATTAGACCAAGAAAGGCTTCCTGAGACACAGAATCTGTCTGCTCTGACAGGACCAAGAGCCCTGATCAGACCAAGAGCAGCCCCATGAGTCACAGAATCAGCTAGCTTGGATTGGACCAAGAGCAGCTCCCTGAGACACAGAATCTGCCAGCTACAATTAGACCAAGAGCTAGGGTTGGACCTAGAGGGGCCCCATGAGACACAGACACAATAAGCACAGAGTGGACCAATACCAACTCGCTGAGACACAGGCAGCTCTTGCACCTATTAGCGGAGGAAATAGACAGACGTCAATGCAAAAATACATACAACAACATAAAGAGCAATATGACATCACCAGAACCTAGCCCTCCTCCAACAGCAAGACCTGAAATCACAATGTAAAAGAAGCAGAAGAAAGTGACCTTAAAAATAGCTTCATGAAGATGCTAGAGGCCTACCAAGAAAAAAATGAAAAATTCCCTTGAAGAAATTGAGGAAAAGACAAACAAAAGATTGAAAGAAATCAATAAAGAAATTGAAGAAAAGACAAACAAAAATGGAAGAAATCAATAAAGAAATTGAGGAAGAGATAAACAAAAAATTGGAAGAAATCAATAAATCCCTTAAGAAAGTCAAGAAAACCATGTGAAAGTAATTAAACATGTGAGGGAAAAAGCTCAAGACCTGAAAAGTGAAATAGAAACAATGAAGAAGACCCAAATAGAGGGAATGCTGGAAATAGAACATCTGAGTAAATGAGGAGGAGACACAGATGCAAGAATAACCAACAGAATACAAGAGAGGGAAGAGAGAATCTCTGGTGTAAAGGATACAATAGAGGAAATAGATTCATCAGTCTAAGAAAACACCAAAGCCAAAAAGTCATAACACAAAATGTCCAGAAAATCTGGGACACCATGAAAAGGCCAAACCTAAGAATAGTAGGGATATAAGAAGGAGAAGAATGCCAACACAAAGGCACAAAAAATATATTCAACAAGATCATAGAAGAAAACTTTCCCAACTTAAAGAAGGAAATACCTATGAAGCTACAAGAAGCCTATAGAAACAGACTAGACCCCCAAAAAATGTCCCCTCGCCACATAATAATTAAACCACTAAACACACAGAATAAAGAAAGAATATTAAGAGCAGCAAAGGAAAAAGGCCAAGTGACTTATAAAGGCAAACTCATCAGAATAACACCTGACTTCTTAATGGAGACTTTGAAAGCCAGAAGGAACTGGACAGATGTCATGCAGTCACTAAGAGACCATGGATGCCAGGCTAGACTAATGTACCCAGCAAAACTCTCAATCACAATAGATGGAATGAACAAGACATTCCAAGACAAAATCAGATTAAAATAATACCTATCCACATAACTAGCCCTACAGAAAGCACTAGAAGGAAAATTCTAATGTAAGGAATTTAGATACACCCATGAAAACACAGGCAATAGATAACCTCACAGCAGTAAATCCCAAAGAAGGGAAATACACACACACTACCATCAAAGGAATTAACAATCACTGGTCATTAATGTCCTTTAATATCAATGGACTTAATTCACCTACAAAAAGACACAGGCTAACAGAATGGATACAAAAGCAGGACCTATCTTTCTGCTGCATACAAGAAACACATTTCAAATTCAAAGGTAGACACTACCTCAGAGTTAAAGGCTGGGAAAAGTCTTTCCAATCAAATGGTCTTAAGAAACAAGCTGATGTAGCTATCCTACTATCCAACAAAATAGACCTCAAATTAAAATCAATCAAAAGAGATCAAGAAGGATATTACATACTCATCACAGGAAAGATACACCAAGATGAAGTTTCAATTATGAACATTTATGCCCTAGATACAAAGGCACCCACATGTGTAAAAGAAACATTACTAATGCTTAAATCACACATCAAACCCAACACATTAATAATGGAAGACTTCAACACCCCACTCTCACCACTGGAAAGATCTGCCAGATTGAAACTTAACAGAGAAAAAAGGGACTTATCTGATGCTATGACTCAAATGGACTTAATTGTTATGTATAAAACATTGCATCCTAACAAAAAAGAATACACCTTCTTCTCAGCACCCCATGGAGCCTTCTCTAAAATCAACCACATATTCAGTCACAAAGCAAATCTCAACAGATTAAAAAAAAAGTGAAATAACCTCCTGTATTCTATCAGACCACCATAGCATATGGTCAGATTTCAACAACAACAAAAATTACAGAAAGCCTAAAATCTCATGGAAACTGAAAGATGCTCAACTGAATCACCAATGGGTCAAGGAAGAAATAAAGAAGAAATTAAAGACTTCCTAGAGTTCAATGAAAATGAATGTATTACATACCCAAACTTTTGGGACACCATGAAAGCAGAGCTAAGAGGAAAATTTATAACACTAAATGCCCACATAAAGAAGTTGGAGAAATCTCACACTAGTGACTAAACAGCACACATGAAAGCTCTAGAACAAGAAGCAAAGTCACCCAGGAGGAATAGATGCCAGGAAATAATCAAATTGAGAACTGAAATCAATAAAATAGAAACAAAGAGAACAATACAAAGAATCAATGAAACAAAGAACTGGTTCTTTGAGAAAATCAACAAGATAGACAAGTCCTTATACAGACTAACCAAAAGGCAGAGAGAGAGCATCCAAATTAGCAAAATCAGAAATGAAAAGGGAGGCATAACAATTGACACTGAGGAAATCCAGAGAATCATCAGGTCATACTTCAAAACCTCTACTCCACAAAATTGAAAAATCTAAAAGAAATGGACAATTTTCTGGTTATGTATCACATACCGAAGTTAAATCAAGGCCAGATAAACTATTTAAATAAATCAATAACCCTTAAGGAAATAGAAACAGACATTAAAAGTCTCCCAACCAAAAAAAGCCCAGGACCAGGTGGTTTCAATGCAGAGTTCTACCAGATTTTCAAAGAAGAGATAATACCAGTATTCTTCAAATTGTTCCACACAATAGAAACAAAAGGAACATTACCAAACTCCTTTTATGAGGCTACAGTTACTCTGATTCCCAAACCACGCAAAGATGCAACAAAGAAAGAGAATTACAGACCAATCTCCCTCATGAACATTGATGCAAAAATACTCAATAAAATATTGACAAACAGACTCCAAGCACACATCAAAAAATTTATCCACCATGATCAAGTAGGCTTCATCCCAGAGACGCAAGGTTGGTTCAACATATGAAAGTCTGTCAATGTAATACGCCATGTAAACAACTCAAAGAAAAAAACATATGATCATTTCATTAGATGCTGAAAAAGCCTTTGATAAAATCCAACACCCCTTTCATGATAAAGGTCTTGGAGAGATTAGGAATACAGGAAACATACCTAAACATAATAAAGGCAATTTACAGCAAGCCAACAGCCAACATCAAATTAAATGGAGAGGAACTCAAAGCAATTCTTTTAAAATCAGGAACAAGACAAGGCTGTCCACTCTCCCCATATTTATGCAATATAGTACTTGAAGTTCTAGCTAGAGCAATAAGACAACAAAAGGAGATCAAGGGGATACAAATTGGAAAGGAAGAAGGCAAACTTTCACTCTTTGCAGATGATATAAGAGCATACATAAGTGACCCCAAAGATTCGATCAAGGAAATCCTACAGCTGAAAAACAGCTTCAGTAATGCAGCAGGATACAAGATTAACCCAAAAAATCAGCATCCCTCATATACACAAATGATAAATGGGATGAGAAAGAAATCAGAGAAACACCACCCTTTACAATAGCCACAAGTAATATAACATACCTTGGGGTAACTCTAACTAAGCAAGTAAAGGACCTGTATGACAAGAACTTTAAGTCTCTGAAGAAAGAATTTGAAGAAGATATCAGAAAATGGAAAGATCTCCCATGCTCATGGATAGGTAGGTTTAACATAGTAAAAATGGTAATCTTACCAAAAGCAATCTACAGCTTCAATGCAATCCCCATCAAAATCCCCACGCAGTTCTTCACAGACCTGAAAAGAACAATACCCAACTATATATGGAAAAACAAAAAACTCAGGATAGCTAAAAGAATCCTGTACAATAAAGCAACCTCTGGAGGCATCATGATCCCCGACCTCAAGCTCTACTATAGAGCTAATAAAACAGCTTGGTACTAACATAAAAACTGACATGTGGGCCAATGGAATCGAAATGAGGACATTAATCCACACACACATGAACATCTAATTTTTGACAAAGAAGCCAAAACTGTACAATGGAAAAAAGAAAGCATCTTCAACAAATGGTGCTGGTGTAAATGGATGTCAACATGTAGAAGATTGCAAATAGATCCATATCTGTCACCATGCACAAACTTAAGTCCAAGTGGATCAAAGATATCAACATAAATCCAGTTACTCAAAACCTGACAGAAGAGAAAGTAGGAAGTAGTCTTGAATGCATTGGCACTGGAGATCACTTCCTAAATATAACAACAGTAGCACAGACACTGAGAACAACAATTAATAAATGGGACCTCTTGAAACTGAGAAGCTTTTGTAGGGCAAAGCACATGGTCAATAAGACAAAACGACAGTCTACAGAATGGGAAAAGATCATCACCATCTCCCCATCTGACAGAGGGCTGATCTTCAGAATGTATAAAGAACTCAAGAAACTAGACATCAGAATACCTAACAGTCCAATTAAAAAAATGGGCTACAGAGCTAAACAGAGAATTCTAAACAGAAGAATCTCAAATGGCCAAAGACATTTAAGGAATTCCTCAACATCCTTAGTCTTCAGAGAAATGCAAATCAAAACAACTCTGAGATACCATCTTACACCTGTCAGAATGGCTAAGATCAAAAACACTGAAGACAACTTATGTTGGAGAGGACGTGGAGCAAGGGGAACACTCCTCCACTGTTGGTGGGAATGCAAACTTGTACAGCCACTTTGGAAATCAGTATGGCAGTTTCTCAGAAAACTGGGAACCAATCTTCTTCAAGACCCACCTACACCACTCTTGGGCATATACCCAAGAATGCTCAATCATACCACAAGTACACATGCTCTACTACGTTCATAGTAGAATTATTTATAATAACCAGAAACTGGAAACAACCTAGATGCCCCTCAATGTTAGAATGGATAAAGAAAATGTGGTACATATACACAAAGGTGTACTACTCAGCAGAGAAAAATGACATCATGAGGTTTGCAGGCAAATGGATGGAACTAGAAAATATCATCCTGAGTGAGGTAACCCAGACACAGAAGGACAAATATAGTATATACTCACTCATAAGTGGATACTAGAAGTAAAGCAAAGGATAACCAGTCTGCAACCCACAATTCCAGGGAGGCTAGCTAGTAAGGAGGACCCTAGGAAGGATGCATGGATTGCCCAGCAGTAGAGAAATGGTTGAGATCTACACAAGCAAACTGAGGGTAGGGAGATAATGGAGGGCAAGGGATGGGGAAATGAGAGCCTAGGGGAGAGGAAAGTTTGATCTGGAACTGGAACAGAGTGGGAGAACAAGGAAAGAGATATCATGATAAATGAAGGCACCATGGGAATAGGGAGAAGCAGAGTGCTAGGTAGGTTCCCAGGAATCCACAAAGATGACTCCAACATAGACTACAGGCAATAGTTGAGATGGTGCCTGAGCTGAACTACTCTGGTGATCAGATGGCTGAATACCCTGTCATCATAGAATCCTCAACTAGTGCCTGATGGAAGCAGATCCAGACATCCAAGGCCAGGTCCTAGGTGGAGCACCAGGAGTCCAATCAACAAGAGTGAGGAGGGATTCTATGAGCATGAGATATCAACACTGTGATTGGAAAAAAAAAAAGTACAGAGACAACTAGCAAAACTAGTGGAAACACATGAACTGTGGACCAATAGCTGAGGAGCCCCCATTGTTCTGAACTAGGCCCTCTGGATGAGTGAGATAGTTGTTTAGCTTGAACTGTTTAGGGGGCCTTCAGGCAGTGGGAATAGGACCCATCCCTAGTACATGAGACTGCTTTTTGGAGCCTAGTGCCTATGGTGAGACACTTTGCTCAGCCTTGGTGCAGGGAGGAAGGGCTTGGACCTGTCTCAACTGAATGTACCAGGCTCTGCTGACTCCTCGTGGGAGATCTTGCCTTGGAGGAGGTGGGAATGGGGGATGGATGGGGGAGAGACTGGGTGTGGGAAGAGGGAGGACAGGGGAATCTGTGGTTGATATGTAAACTGAATAGAAAATCTCTTAATAAAAAAAGGGGAAAAAAACTCCTATAAGGAAAAAAAAACATTAATTTTAGAGGTCATGGAGCACAACATGTTAGTTATTTGCTGACAGCTTTGCTTTGTATAATATCTATTATGAGTGTATTGTGACCACATATTACAAATTAAGTATCTATGTTCTTTTCACAGATGCTTGAAGGTTACTTTTGTTAAAATCTTGACTCTTTGCCAGCAACAATAGGTATCTAATTTAGGATTAAAATAACACATTCATCAAATCTGCATTCCTATTATATTTGTGTTTTTTCCTGACTTAATCTTTGGGTCACAACATATTCAACTATAAATGAAAACACATTAACAATTTGAAAAAAATGTTTTCACAAAGCCTATATATGGGTTTAATGTGGTCTGTTTGGTTTCGTACTAATATGAATTTCCCACCCAAACCCTGACTTTTATCACCGATTCATGTATATGACGCCCTAACCAATTATCATGAGCTGCAGAACAAACAACGGAGCAGGGACATTTGTGGTGTTCAGAGTCACACAAAAGTACCTATAATGAGATGATACTGTGATGACATGCAAAATTCAGTGACTGGGTGCTTATGCAGAAGAAAAACATATTTGGAAACAAAAAATACTTATGGATGTTAGCCAAACCACTGAAAAATCATGAAATGCTCATTGCTCCCTTTTTTGAAGGAATAGACTGATCACTTTGACTAATATGCCTCCCATCTACTCATAATCTAAAGTCCCAGTAGAGAAGTCTTCCTCGTCATCCTTACAATATACCGCTCAGTCTTCTGCAGCTGTTTCCACATCAGATGCTATTTCCACCTACTGTTTGCCCCCACTCTTCGGTAGAATCCCTTCTGAGCACTATATTTCACAATGCATCCTTTCTCCCCCAGGTCTGATCTAAGCATAGCTAGAAAATCTCCTGTATGATCAGTCCACTGCATACTGTTTGTACGAGACATGATAACCCAAGTATACTCTTCTCACAAGACTCTATATTCCCAGCAAGCACTCACCAGCTGTAGATATAGTCAGGATTTTTGCAGCATCCAAAAGAAGAACCTCAAGGAGAAATAAGCTCACTAGAATCCCAATTCTATGCTCAGCCATCTGTAAAAACAAGTGGAGCACAGGCACAGGATGCACAGCTTGAGAACTGTGTGTCACTAAGGGACCCCGTGAGCCTCTGTCACAAAGCACTGGCTATGGCCTTGAAACGAGGTGAAATGAGATCTTATTCTGGTCTTCCAAATGCCCTCTTGCTCTTTGCCTTGTCTCTGCTGGTCTCTTTCCATTGGACATTCTGTTTCACCATCCATAGCCAGAGTCCATAGAGGAACAGGGGCTGAGTTAATATTTAACTTGTCCTTTAGCCACAATATCCTCTTTACTGTCCCTAAATAACTCTCTAAATTGTGAATCAAGGAACCCTGAGGAATCCTGTCAATGCCAGCATCTTGAAGTGACATGTACCATGAACATGTTACAGGCCTGTTCCCTAACATACAAAACTCTGCCTCCTCTGTCATTTCTCTATTTGTGTCCTATTGCCATAGCTGTAACCCATTATGCCAGGTGCCAGTCTTAAAATCTTCAACACTGTCAATTGTAAGCTAATGATCCAGGAAAACACCTAAGATTATTGCCCAAGGCCTCTCCCTAGTCACAAATTCATGAAAATGTGCTAGTGGCCTAAGTGTAAGACTTTACTCCCCAAATAAAATATGTATATTTCTTTACTTCTTACTCCATGGCTTGCTATTTAGCTGGGAGGCTGGACCCTGGTGTCATTCTCCCCTTCTCCTATTGTTCCCCATCTTTCTTCCCTGATTTCTCCTCTTATGTCATCTCTTCCTGCCAGCCCTGCCTATTCTTTCTCCTGCCTAGCTACTGGCTGTTCAGCTCTTTATTAGACCAATCCGGTGTTTAGACAGGAAAAGTACACAGCTTCACAGAGTTAAACAAATGCAACATAAAAGAATGCAGCATATCTTGGCATCATTAAACAAATGATTCACTGCAAAAATAATGTAACACATCTTCAACTAATATTCTACATTTCCCTCTTTTTGTCTAAACAAAAATGAAAGGCTTTAACTTTAATGTACTAAAACTATATACAAAAAAACATTTGAAGTAAAAATTATATTTACACTATTCAGTTCATTTGTATTTAGCAATTTAGAGAAAATATTCTATTGTCTATCTTATGTTAGTGATTCTAAAGTTTTGTACCAAATTTACTTTTTATCATAACTAAGGAAAACTATAACTTTAACTATTTAGTCAAAACAATTAAAATTGAACCTGCAGTTCTGGGTGAACATCATAAAACCGAATGGAAGTATTACACCATCTTCCCCAGGGCAAGCTCCGGACTGCTTCCAATTCTGCCACTGGTCAATCAACCCAAGAGGAAGGAGCACACTGCCTATGCAGTCATCCTCACATTCTATTCGAACACTAAACAGCTTAGTATAGCCTCAAAGCAGGAAGAGAATCTGCTTCATTACATTCAAAGCATGTAGGAGAACACAGCTTTGAATTCTGCTTTGCAAAATGGTGTCTTGTGTCTACCAGCCTTTACCTGTGTCTGAGTTTAAGCATTGCATTCATATATAATCATACTCCTTTCACAGTCTTACAACTGAAGAGACAAAAAAGGAGGAGTAATGTGAGAAAAGGGACTGCACTGTTCTTCACAACAAATCACCAGCCAATCTATTGCTCTCATACTTCTCAAATGTATTAATGTGATGGTTAATTTCATTGTTAATATCATTAAATTAAAGGATACTCAGATAGCTGGGAAAGATTTATTTCTGGCCATGTGTGAGATTGCTTCCAGATGGCAGTAGCTTTTGAATCAGGGAAAAGAGTAAGGAAATTTCATTTTAATCCATTGTGTCTGAGCTTTGCTGCTCTGCTGAGGCCTAGAAGTAAAAAAATTAAAACATGGCCAGGCAGTGGTGGCACATGCCTTTAATCCCAGCACTCGGGAGGCAGAGGCAGGCGGATCTCTGTGCGTTCGAGGCCAGCCTGGGCTACCAAGTGAGTCCCAGGAAAGGCGCAAAGCTACACAGAGAAACCCTGCCTCGAAAAACCAAAAAAAAAAAAAAAATTAAAACTTAAATGTAGATTCTCTCTTCCCCCCTCCTTGGAGCTAAGACACCCACCTTCATCAGACCTCAGGACTGGGGAATTGGTTAGCTAAGTGAAGCACCTGTGGAACTGAGTACAGATACCCCATACTCATATAAAGAGATAGGCAACTATCATCCCAGATCCAGGAAGGTAAAGATTGGTACATCCTGGGCTTGCTGGCCTGACAGTCTAGATTAATTGGCAAGCTCCAGGTCCAGTAAAAGACCCTGTCTCAAAAGAAGAATGAGCAGTATAAAGGAAGACAACTAACGACACCTCCTGTCAATCTCTGGCTTCCACATACATGTTCACATATGTATATATGAAGTGTCACACTCATATCTATACACAAACACACATTTCACACATATAGACCTCTCCTCTCAATCTCTCTCTCTCTCTCTCTCTCTCTCTCTCTCTCTCTCTCTCTCTCTCTCTCTCTCTCTCTCATACACACACACACACACACACACACACACACACACACACAAACATGTACACACCTATCCTCCACTAGTTGATCCTTTCTGTAAGAAATATTCAGAAATGGGAGAAGGTAACCTGGGCAGTCCAGACTTGGGTTCTCAGATCTCTTATTTCAGTGAGAAGACCACAAGACAAAAAGCCTACAAACCTGGGTCTTGGTCTTACCTCTCCCAACCCATCCCTGGTGAATATGAGTTTGAGCTCAAAGGCTCCATTATCTACTACCTATGATAATAGAGATGTAGACTAGACGGTAGACAGGAGAGAAGAGAACACATGGCATGAGGACCTGCTCAGCACCTGTCAAGGGGCTTCATACTGCATCATGAGAGCATCACATGCCATAGCAGAACAAGCACATCAGCCCCAAGCCCTCTTCTCTTTTGGTAAAACTGTACTGTAACCATCAGGGAGGGCATCCCATGCCAAGCAGAACAAGCATGTCAGCCCCAGGCCCCCTTCTCTTTTGGTAAAGCCACACTGTAGCCAATCTGGAGGCCCCACCCTGTGGACTTCTTTTAACTTTAATTATATCACAAACCTCCTGCTGGAAAGTTCCCTTGACATATAAATTTTGGAACTGAGTTTCTAACACATGAATTTGGGAGGACATGCTAAAACCACAGCAGGAAAGTAAGTATGGACTGGTAAAAATGACTTTCCTATAAGTCTTGACAAACAACAGACATTGGATATTTGAGTCCCAGCAGGATTCTTTCTCCCCTACCATATGTAACAATAGGTAAGAAATTCAAAGTGTAGTTTTCTGCCACTTCCTCATGCAAAATCATAGTAGACTTTGGGAAGACCAGACACTGGAATCCAGACTTCAGTCACTTTTCCCTCTGACACCAATGCTACCAGAGCTGATGTAGGCAGATACTTCTGGATATGACTTGATAAAGTCAGGGGGGCGATTACAGTCAAGCACGAGACTTGAGATGCTCACATTAACCATTATTCAGTCAATTAATTTGTCAACGAGCAGCCAACATTAACTGTGTCTTCTTTTCAATGTACCATGTTAGGACAGAAGCTAGGAGTAGAGGGGTAACTCAGAGAATCAAGCTCTAGGATGGCATACAATCTTAATTTGAACTCTGAAGACTCACATTAAATCATAAGAGGAAAAATAAATTTTGTAAGACTTTGGAGTTTGAGAGGAAGGTGGGAGAGAGTCGTATTTCCAATAAAGAAGGGCAAGACATACTCAGAGCTCTGAGGATTGAATAACACATCCCGCTGCAGACTCCAAATACGATGTCATGATTTCACTGACATCACAACTCTTGTGAAAGTGAGTCTGACTCTTTGGTCACAACATTATAAAGTGTCAGGTTTAACTCTGTTTAGAATGCACTCCTTCCCCATGCATGTGACCACAGCACCAACATGTGTTGGCTTATCATATGAACAATTCCCTTTCAGAGGCACAGGTCAGTCCATTCTGTCAACAAACCTCTGTCCAGTTTGCTAGTTTGGGGGAAGAGGGAGCCCACAGACAGCCTTCAAAGCCTAGAATCTCCCTCTAGTCACGCTACTGAGCTACAGTTCATCCCAACAAGAATGCTATGTATATCGCTTCTCTTTGTATCTTCTTACTTAACAGCATTGAAGTTCATTCTGTATCAATTTATACATTTCTGGCTTATCCAATTTTACACATATCTGTTACTTCAATAAGTGGATAGACTGTAGTTTCTTTTCTTTACTTACTTAATTTTTTTACACATAAGGAAATAAACCTATCATATAAGTCATATCAAAAATGATTTCTCCAGCCGGGCGGTGGTGGTGCATGCCTTTAATCCCAGCACTTAGGAGGCAGAGCCAGGTGGATCTCTGTGAGTTCGAGGCCAGCCTGGGCTACCAAGTGAGTTCCAGGACAGGCACAAAGCTATGTGGAGAAACCCTGCCTCGGAAAAAAAAAAAAAAAAAGATGACTACGTCCATAAGGATTGTGCCTATGGTGCTGAAGGTGCGCTCATATTAGTTATATTTGAACATGTGTGACATAATATATATCTGATAAAATGAAGAGGACATTGAAACCTGAGTATTTAGTACTGTTTGGTTGTGAAATCTTTGTGCTGGTTGGGCAAGGGATATGTGGGTCACCTGTTTCTGTCTCTGTTACAATCTCCTTTGTGCTAGATTTGTGAAAAGTTCCTTTACGACAGGCCTGTCCTAAGCCCTAGGAACAGAGTGGAAACAGATACCCACTGATTCCTCTTGGTGTGTGCTCATGTGGGACAGACAAAAATGACACACATGATGGAGATATTGCAAATATTTCAGTGTCAAAGAGAAAGTAGTGTATGATGAGTGAGCTCAAGCACAGAAAAAAAATAGTGAAGTACATGTTCTCCTAAGAGGATAACATTGGAGAGATGTGAAATCAACACAAAGACACTAACGAGGCGGGGTCAGCCACATGACGGACATGCAGAGGTCTTTGTCCAGCTTTTAGTGACAATGGCTCTCATAGTCACATATATTTGGTAGTTTGTTTCTCATTCAGTGAACTGTTTAGGAAGGATTCATAACTGTGACTTTATTGGAGGATGTTTCTCACTGAGGGGTTTCAAAAAAGCCCACACCAGGGCCAGTCTTGAACTTTCTGCCTCCTGCCTGCATATCAAGATGTAAGCTCTCTTCTATTGCTCCAGTTCCATGCTGCAGACACAGTCACCACCATGATGATCATGGACTAACCCTCTGAAACTGTAAGCAAGGCCCAATTAAATGTTTTATCTTACTTGTAGCCTTGGTCATGGTACCTTTTCACAGCAATACAATAGTAACTAAGACAGTCCTCTTCTGATTCATTTGGAATTCTATAGGTATATGATGAGGCAGGGAGATTAGCGACCTTAAGAACATGCCAATGATCTCTCCTGCTTCAACTGAAATTCTATTATAGGTACCCAAAATATAAGAGATCATAAAGATAATGTGTGTATAAGGAATCATCACACCAAATCAGGTAGAAACATATTCTCAGCATCTCACTTAAAATTAGGATTAATAGCAAAGGAAAATCAGGACTTTCAAGTATCACACATGTATTATGACACATCCCACAAAATTCTGTTTCACTGATAAGCAGACTATACAGCACATGTATTTAGGCTAAGGTACCCCAACCCCAGAGAGCTGCATACCTCTTGACTTCTATGACTTTTTTCAGTGTAAGTGGAAATGTCTCTGCCTTGAGTGTCTCTAGCTGAACAGAAACACCAATTTTCTTTGCTTCTACCAGGACCATGTTTTGAGGTTGGTCTAAAAAGAAGGGAATCCCCACCATGGGTACTCCATGCTGGATGGCCTCCATTATGCTATTCATTCCCCCATGAGTAACAAAAAGATGAATTCTAGGATTAGTTGTTGCAAAAGAGAAAGATCATCCAATATTTCACTATCCAATTTTCAGATACTGATAAAGCAGCAGAGCCAAAAATACCAATGTGCTGGGGAGAATAGATTTCTGGTGTTGCTTTAGAGATTTGCAATGTTCTAGGATGTGATATCTAGTCTTTTGTTTGCAGAGAGATGCCTTACTTTATTCAAACAACATAGGACCTAGAGCCTAGGGACACTACAAGGAGAGTGACAAGCCAGGAAAGGTTCCAGTTCTTCTACTCATCTTCATCTTCTCCACTGATGCTTCCTTCTTCACTTATCTCACCTCTGCCTTCTCTTTTTTTTCTCATGTCTGAACTCTCATAAATCTTATTTCTGTGTGTTATCTGCTCTGTTTTAAGAGAAGCTTACAGAAGGGTGGTAGACCAGGAACTTCTGTATTTACAGATCTTGACTGTTGGTCCATATTGAAAGCTACCAAAAAAATTCTTATGATTATTAAGAAATCATTCAAAACTATACCTCACTTAAAATCTACCCATATTTCCTGGAAATCAAGTCTTTTTCCTATTTTGTAACCTGTGATTTTACTGAACAGAGATCTATGTGAAAATTTTCCCAGTTTCTTCTGAGTCACAGTCTTAGGTACATAATTCAGATTCAGCCATTGAGTGTAGAAATGATGCGTCTCCAAAAAGTCACACAGAAACAAGTAATTTGAGAGGATATGGCTTTAGGGAATTCTCTGTTGCTCAAGAAATCAGTGTCTCCATATCGTACTGTGAGCTTACTTGAGTTGGCACTCAAATACCTCCCTACGACAACCCTCCAATATTCATGTTGGAAATAACTGAGTTTTCAGTACTTTTCTGACAACCAAGATGTGTCTGCATGCTTACATTCATATGTGTGTGTGTTTAAAAATACCAAGGATTTCTCACCTCACTGTGAGAATAGCAGCAACAAATGGTAGCAACTGCCCAAGGAGTAGTTATAGCTCACGTATTGGTCAAGATTGTGTTGGAGTGATCAGTGTTAAAAACTGTTGAGTCAAGGCTACATATCTATTTTGGATGTTGAGATCAGTTTGAGTTGAAATGGACAAGGAAGTTGCTACTATGGTCGTCTAGTGTACAACCTGATTCCTCCAGCAACTCTAGCTTCTTTTGCCTGCCTGTTGGAGTTATATCTTTACCTATCAGCAGCCTTTTCTTCTGCAAGTCCAAGCACTCAGACATCAGTTATCTATTAAGTCCCAAAGCACATTAACAGAAATAAAGTAACATGTCTAGGAGGTGCTTACCCAGAAGGTCAGTCTGGGGAAGCCAATCCATGAGTTTGACATTTAGAGCCATTCTGACATCTTTGGGCCAATGAGCATCCTTACATGACCACACCACCCCTTGCAGGAGGCAAGCAAAGGCACTGTTCATCTCCTTAATAAGTTCCTTGGTCTGATGCTGGGTTGCTAAGGAGCCCAGTGCCACAAGGACAAAACGTGAGTCTCCAAACTTAATGATAAAATCCTCCAGTCCTAGAAGAAACACAAAGGAAAGAAGGCAAAAAAAGTAGTTTGTAAAAGCCAAGGCAACTATGATATGAAACAAGACCAGGTATTGAATAAACTCAGGCTTTGGTTGCTTGTGGCTCTACATGATAAATCTCCTTTCATAGCCCTTGTACAGCCAAATCTGTGGTAGTTACTGCATTGTTAGCAGCCAACTCTTCACCATTGGGCTCTTATGCATTGCTCTTCCAAGCAAATACATATACAAGATTTTATTGGAATAACTGATTTCTATTGTTTAAAATATAAGCTCTGGAGTAAACTAGTCGCTAAGGATAATTTTTGGTTTAGTAACTTGAGGTACATCCTAACTATTTTTGGCATCATTTGTATTATTTTATATTCATGCTACAAATATTGTAAGTATACAATATTTCTTCACTTGCTGTGTTATAGAATGTCTTCTCTCTGGTGGTGACTTCTAGCTTTGGTTACAGAGTAATGATATATTCACAGAATGAGTTGAGAACTCTCTTTTCCTGTGGAACCACCACAAATATTTATAAAGGAACTGGCATTAATTCTTAAGTGTTTCACTTTATTCAATTAATCTATGATATATCAAACTTCCTTAATGGAAGACTTTATTATTGTTCAGTCTAATTTAATTTCATTAGTTTAAGATTTTTCTATTTTTCTTGGGTCAGTTATGTTAATAGACATGCATAGAAATATGTTCAATCATATAGATCACCTAATTTAATGATACATCATTTTTGCATAACTCCCTTATAATCTTTATTGTTTTAAGTAATAGTAGGTAATTTTTCACTTTAGGACTTAATTATTTTATTGTTCTTTCTTATTTATTTTCTCAGTGAGTCTAATGGTTTTCAGCATATTGCTCTTTTGATTTTATTGATTCTAAGTTTTTTTGTTCATTGTTTCAATCATCTATACTCCAATTCTTTTAAGCCCCTTTTTCTCTAGTAGCAGCCTCATTAAGTACTCTCTTCGTTATCTGTGCCTTATATTGAAAGGTTAAGTTATTGATTTCAAATACCTTGTCTATACTAATGGAATAACAGCTACAAATTATATCCTGTTTCTTGTTTTTATCACACTCCATTATTCCATTGTGTTTTGTCTCCTTTTCCTCGATATATAATATTTTTATATGGTCCTCTTGATTTTTCACTTTTACTTACACATTATTGATTTCTATCTTACCCTACTGTGATAAGAGATATTTACATTAATCCAAAATTTTGAAAGTTACTTGGTTGTTTTGTGTGTGTGTATTGGGAAAGGGGGAGCTAATGCATAAAGATAGGAATTTGTTTTGTGTATTAGAGAAGAATTTGTACTCTGCTCTTGTTGGAAAGAAAACTCAGAACTGGAGAGTTGGTTCAGCAGCTAAGAAAACTGGCTGTTCTCCAGAGGACCACAGTTCAGTTCGCACATACCAATCACAACTCTCTGTAACTCTAGCTCCTGTGGATCCAGTGTCCTCTTCTGGCCTCTTCTGGGCACTGGCACAAACGTGATGCACAGACATACATGCAGGGCAAATACTCGGGCACATAAAAATCACTTAGCCAGTTGGATCTCTGGAAGTTCGAGGTCAGCCTGGTCTACAGAGCGAGATCCAGGAGAGGCACTAAAACTACATGGAGGCATCCTGTCTCGAAAAACAAAAAAAGAGAAAAAAAGATACATTTTAAGCATGCTCTAACATATTTCTAATAATTTAATTTAGCCTTTGGTATTATTCAAGGTGATAATAGATAGTCTTGGATAGTTTTTTGTGTGGATAGTCTTCTCATTATAAAACTGTAGAACTGAAGTCTTAAATTATTATGCATTTCTTCTTTAAATTCCTTACATTTTTTCTTCATATTTTTTATTTCATATTTTGTGCATAGATGACGTATTTATGTGTGAGTTAACTATTTCACATATTTTAAGTAATATTTTTATAATTTTAAAGTTTGATAAACACAAAATTGCATTGTTATATACAGCCTTTAACCTTTTTTGAAAGTTTTGATATAAACACTGATTTTCCTTATATGGACAATCACCATAGTCTATTTGCTTCTCTCATGATTCTTTAGGGAACATATATTCAAACACCCCACGAATTTGATTCCAGACTATTTTGTCATGTATTACTTCAGAACAATTCCTGTTAGTCTTTCATAATCCCTTCATCTCTCTGTGTGCTAACATATGACCCATCTGTCCAGAAGGTGAGGTCTCTGGCAATCACATCTAGATTTATTCATGTAAAAATATCTTCTACCACTTAATGATTCAGTCAGAGAACCCCAAACCTGTATACTGTAGCCCTATTCCACCAATTTGGGTATTCAGGAGACTCTATCTAAAGCCCATATCTGAAACCTCCTTCAAGCAATTTTATGTGTGTGTGTGTGTGTGTGTGTGTGTGTGTGTGTGTGTGTGTATGTATGTATAACAGTCTTCCAAATAGTATGAAACAGCTCCTCAAAATATTTGTTGTTACTTTTTTTTTTACAGGTCCGACCATCACACCAATATAAAGATCTTTGTAAAGATCAATGTAAAGCAGTGATATATATAACTGATCACTCCCCAAACTCTTCTTTGCACCAACTGTAAGGAAGGATAGGCACGGTGGTACCCAACAGAGCCAGAACAAACCTATACCCTTTCTGCTTTGAACTGAACACAGAAGAAACATCATCTTCATCATTTCAGCATCTTGTCCACCATGTATTAAACCAAAGGTTTATACTCCCATCATGGGTGAGGGAACACCACAGTGACAGGGAACAAACAATCTAATATCCTTAGCTCTCTGCACTTATAAATTTTCAGGGATAGTGATTCTGAGCCTGCATAGAAATGTGAACTACATGGTAACATTGATGGTTTACAGTAGCTGGATGGAGTATCAATGGCTCAACAGGCTGTGGACACAGAATAACAGAAGCCGTTCTTCTTCTCACTAGTGCTAAGTTCTGTCTAGGAACATGCCTTCTGAAAGTATTATCTGTTTCATTATGAAGAACTGGCCTCCTTAACACATACTAAGTGTTTTAACATTCACTGTATTATATATATATATATATATATATATATATATATATGTGTGTATATATATATATATACATATATATATATTTCAAAATTCAATTACAAATATCAATACTAACTAAAGGAGTTATTTCACCACAGCCAGGAATAGAGAGACAAAACAAACTCACATTTTGTAATATCTAACCAGGTCTTCAAACTTAGCATGGGGTACGCTAACACTATACTTTCAAAACCCAAAATATGGAGGCTCAGAGTTCTCTTGTTGTCTGAGTACTTCTTTTTGGGACATCTTTACCAAGTGACAGTTTCCTCCTGTGATGGCTTGAAATAAAAGAACACCAAAAGGGAGTGGCACCATTAGGAGGTATGGCCTTGTAGTAGTGAGTGTGGACTTGTTGAAGGAACTGTGTCACTGTAGGGGTGGGCTTTGAGGTCTCCTATGCTCAGCTATGCCTGATGTCACATGTGACTTCCTGTTGCCTGTGGATCAAGACGTAGAACTCTGAGCTCCTTCTTCAGCATCATATCTTCCTATATGGCACCATGTTTCCCACCATGATAATAATGGACTAAGCTTCTGAACCTGGAAGCCACCCAAATTAAATGTTTTCTTTTATCAGTGTTTCTGTGGTCATAGCATCTCTTTATAGCAATAGAAACCCTAACTAAGACACCATCTAAGCAACGCAGACCTCTGTATGAAAGATAACCTGAGGGCTAAGGTTTCACTCACTTGAGGTATTGGTCTAACAGGTTTGTCCATTAAGCCTCCCACATAGATGATGTTGGGAAGCACAGGATGAACAAAATCAAAGTCTTCAACTTAGACATTCTACTGATGACTCTTGCCTACAGCATTTTGCAGGGACTCTTTCACATCAGTGCTTAGCAGATAAGCAACCTGGTAAGATGCACAAGTGCACCATGTCATCCAACATCAAAAGATACACAAGATGAGAGCACAAAGGCTCGCTTAATCTTTGCTCACTTTTTTTTTTTTGCTCACTTTTAAAATCAACTTTAAGTCACTAGAGCTGTAGTTTTTCTGTTGTAGGAATTCGCACTGCTAATGACCTTGGGATATCTGGCCCAATAGAGTTATCAATTTTCTGGGTATGTGACTGTTTAAAACTGAGGAGGGGTGTGTACTTTCTCTCCCTTGGTGTGACCAGAGACTAGAGGGATGGTTCAATTCACCCATGGGCAAAACAGAAGGATTCTGCAAATGGACCTACATTACCCTGCATATCCCTTAGCACTCATGAATAAATTGACATATATACACTCTTTTGGCTCTCTGATCATCTGTCTTCAGGGATCATCTGTCAGAGGGTTGGTGCGCAATATGGTTATGTAGAAGTAGTGGGATCTTTAGGAGGATATCTTTGTAGGAGGTTATTAAAAACCCTTACCCTATAGATAGTTAAAATGGTCTTCATTATACTTTGAGTTAACTTCTGTGGGAGACATAAACCTGTTTTTTCTCTTCTCTTGACTTTTCAAGTCACACATTCTTTAGCCATTATGTTGCCATTGTCATGATGCTTTCAATCAACTTGACTGATGTTGACACCATGAGCTTGAACTTCTACAACTGTAACCTGAGTAAGTTTCTTTTCATTATAAACTCACCCAAATTGAGTTGTCCTGTTATAACAGTGGAATGTAGATCAGTACATGGCATAATTAATATTTATCGCCTAAATTCTACTTTTTACGTATTTTATATAATAATCACTAAATACCACTAGTAGAATGGTAATCCCTTTAAAGTAAATCAATTATAAATTTTCTCAAGAAGTTTCTATTCTCATCAACTTGACTGTATTTTACTTGTAATTTGAACCACACCTCAAGAGTTCAAGCTTGAAAAGAAATACAATATATATGTCAAAAATGTAAATAAAAACAACTATGATAGACTAAGGTACAATTTGACTTCTTTCAAATATATGACAAAAGATATGTGATCTTTAAGTCTTGAGTGAGAAATATTTCCAAAAAGAATCATGGTGCTGTGATATCATCTTGAGTATTAAGTGGAATTTTCCAGGACAGAGATGAGTGAGACCAATGAAATTAACTAAGAAACAAATCTGTACATGTCATCCATGTGGAACACAAAGGAGGTTCTGTAGTCAAAGACTAAAAGCCTCAGGCTCATCTCTATTACCTAGCCATTGAAAAATTTTAAACAAACCTCTGGCCATTAGCTGTTAAGTCAATAATAACCAAGCTACAATTCATAGAACCACAGGGGCTAGATGTAGCATAAGGGACCAGTAAGAATGGGGAGAGCTCATTAAGAAAGGAAAATAGACTAGATAGTGATTGGTGGAAGAGGGGGTCTGGCATGGGGGTATCTAGTGGGGTAGGAGGAGATTGATGAGAGAGAGAATACAGCGAGACACAGATAAAATAAACGGACATTTTAGGGGTAGAATGGAAACCCATCATAATAGACACTTGCTAAAATGTATACATGTATGAAGGTGATCTCAGTAAAATTGCCAAACGATGTGGGAGACAGAGTCCCAACTGGCCATCTCTCACCACCAAATGATCTTGCAGAATCATAATTGAGTCAATCTAATTGAGATGTTGGACAGAGAGGTCCCACAGAAATTCCCCAGACAACTCATGCAGTCACCAAAAGTATAGGTTGCTGTCCATAAACTGACAGCAAGGCTCTATTGCTGAAGACAACACTACACAGACCATTGAACATGGAAAAAATGAGCTGTTGCCTATATAAAGTGAGGTTCTAGCATCTTTGGTACAGAAACATACTCTGCATGCTACCAAAATAGAAACATAAACACCAAGCCAGTCACAAAACCAGTGATCTACAATGTTGTCCTGCCTGCTGTGGGATGTTCTGTATAGCAAATGTGTTGCTCTGATTGGTCAATAAATAAAACACTGATTGGCCAGTGGCTAGGCAGGAAGTATAGGCGGGACTAACAGAGAGGAGAAAAGAAAGAACAGGAAGGCAGAAAGAGACACTGCCAGCTGCCATGATGACAAACAGCATGTGAAGACTCCCGGAAGCCACGAGCCACCTGGCAGGGTATAGATTTGTGGAAATAGATTAATTTAAGCTATAAGTACAGTTAGCAAGAAGCCTGCCACGGCCATACAGTTTGTAAGCAATATAAGTCTCTGTGTTTACTTGGTTGGTTCTGACGGCTGTGGGACTGGCGGGTGACAAAGATTTGTCCTTACTGTGGGCAAGGCAGAAAAACTCTAGCTACACCTGCCTGAAAGATATGCTAGGCCAATGGAGGCTCAAAGATTGTAGGAGTAACCGACCACTAACTGATTTGACTTTAAGCCCACTCCATGAGATGAAACATACCAAACACTGCATGGGTAAGCAAGAATCTGAGACTAACTAGCCCAGGGACCTAGAGTAAAACCAAATAATATCAGTCTAAAAAAAACCAAAAAATGTAACAATGAAATGACTTCTAAAGGCATTTTGCAATATTCCTAGATAAGGGCCTTGTTCAGTCATAATGAGAGAAGCTTCAACCTGTAGCAGATGGGAACAAATATAGAGATCCATAGCCAAATATTATGCAGAGTGTGAGAGTTTTGGAACACTAAATCCTACCTGAGATGTCTCCATCAACTCTCTCCCTTTAGTGGTTAGGGATCCCAGAGAAATAGCAGGCAGTGTAGGAGCCAGAGGGTTTGGGCCACATCAAGAAAACAATGACCTCTAAATCAACGTAAAGAAAGCACATATGAACTCAGAGAGACTGAGGCAGCTCACACACATATGCATACATACATACATACACACACACACACACACACACACACACATGCATCCAGTTTAGTGATTTTCTGGAATTTTTAAGTATGTACAAGAGTGGGTCTCTGATTCTTGTGCCTTCTCATACACTCTTTTCCTCTTCTTTGTTTTTCTTGCCAAACTCTGATGTGATATTTTTAGTTTTATTGTTATTATATTTCATTATTACACCTTAGAAGATTGTTTGGCTTCTAATAGTGACAGAAATAGAGTGGATCTGGATGGGAGCACAGGTGGGGAGCTACTGGGAGGATAGAAGGAGGGAAAACTGTGTAGTGGGTAGCCATTCCAGCTTTGACCTGGAAGTACCACCCCCATTGAGGCTTTGGTAACTGTCCTGCCTACAAGGCGTGGTGAGAGAGGACCCCGGAAGACCCGAGAGCCAGATGGGCCGGCTCTTTTGGTTCGTGAACCCTGGACACTGGAGGTAGACCGAGCAGAGTTCTCCAAAGAACACTGCTGGATTGCGCTTCACCTTTCCCAGACCCTGAAAACTATCCATTTACTTGTAAGTTACCCTACAAAATAAACCTCCCTTTTAACTACGTGGAGTGGCATTCATATTTAAACCAATAAAACTACAATCAGGATATATCATGTGAGAAAAATTGTTTGGAATAAAAAGGGGAAAAGGAAAGATTTTAAATGAGTTTAACAGGAAAGGACCAAAGCATGGCACAGCCATCTGCAAGTGACTTGCTCCATTAACAAACTTGTGTAAGAAGGTGACAAGGTACATGGAAGAAGGTGGCTCCTCTTTCCCCAAATAGAGAAGTTGAAATAATTGCACTGGCTTCATTGAGACTACATGCACAGATGGCAAGTAAAAACAAGGCCTAGAAGGCACATCTTCCACTTTCTAGAGAATATCCCATGATTTATTGAGCTGTCAGTCATCTACCATGCACCACTCTTATACAATCCATCCCCACATCCACCAGTTCTCCCAGGCATCATTTCTCTTAAACTCACTCAAAGCATCATGTGACCATCATCTCCCAATTTGTAAGACTTGATTAGCAATACTTTGGTTCCTAGAATTGAAACAAATTACCTGTGAACTATATTTTCTCAAAGGAGTTGTCTTCTATTATCAGTTTCCTTTAGCTGATCTTCAGAATGATGCCAGTTTATAACCTCGTATGATGTTTTCTCTTTAAAATCTAAGAAAACATCAATTGAGTGAAATTTAGATTTATCATAATATACCACACATTAGCAGGGGGATAAAAATAACTAATTAATTTTATATCTTTGCAGAAATTTGATTTTTCTTCTCCACTGATTTTGTTCTTTTGATCCATTCAATTCTGTAATCTGGTAATATTTATTTGTAGTGCAAATTCTAATTGGTTATAATAAAAACCTGGAGCCAGATATTGCTGTAAATGCTAAAAGAAGAGAGAGACAACTCCTTGCCTGAATGGGCCAAGCTCCTGTCTCCCCCCCCCCTTATATTCCTTTTTCCACCCAGCCACATCACTTCCTGTGGTGATATTGTGTTCCCCAATATATCGTGCACCCTAATAAATTTATCTGGGGTCAGAGAACAGAACAGCCACCAGACAGACATAAAGGCCAGAAAATGGTGGCACTCACAACTTTTATCCTAGCCTTCTGGAAGCAGAGATCCATCAGGATCTCTGTGAGTTCAAAGCCACACTGGAAATAGCCAGGCATAGGGACTCAGGCCTTTAATCCCAGGAATTGTGGCAGAAAGGTATATAAGGCGTGAGGACCAGGAACCTAGAGCTGGTTAAGCTTTCAGGTTTTCAAGAAGCCATTCAGCTGAGATCCATTTGGACAAGGACACAGAGGCTTCCAGTCTGAGGAAACAGGATCAGCTGAGGAATGGCGAGGTGAGGAATCCGTGCCTTGTTCTGCTTCTCTGATCTTCCAGCATTGACCCCAGTACCTGGCTCCAGGTTTGTTTATATTAATAAGACCTTTTAAGATTCATGCTACAACTTCCTGTCTCCACACCCCTAGCACTGGGATTAAAGGCATGTGCCTCCCAAGTACTAGGATCAAAGGCATGAGAACCCAAGTGCGGGGATTAAAGATATATGCCACCACTGGCTGGCTTCCTAACTAGTGGCTAGTTCCACATTCTGATCTCCAGGCAAGCATTATTTGTTAGAGCACAAAAAAAAAAATCACCGTATTTTTTGAGACTTTACATTCTACAAGAACTTTTATACAGTCTACAGTAATGTAAAATTCTAGCAACAGCTTTCATTTAAAGACACAGCTATTATTTTTCACTTTACATGTGAGAAAGTATAAAGGAAAACAATCTAAAATTATTCATTAACTTTGTCACCATAGTGAGTTAGAGTTTATAGTGAACTACAAGTCAGTTTGACTGCAGAGTCCCTGCATTTCATAGAAAAATTAAAATGAAATATGCCAAGTGTTGATTTGCTTGTTTGCCTTTTTGTTGCTGTCCATTTCACGTTTGGAGTTTGTTTGTTTGGTTGTTCGTTTCTTTGATTTGTAGCAGGGTCATGTTTAGTAGCCCCCATTGGCTTTCAACTCACAAACCTGTTCCTTGAGGCAGCCAAGCACTTGGAGTATAAACAGTTGCCAGAACAAAGTGGTGTTTCCATGTTTGTTTGTGGTTTGTTTGATCAAATTCAAGAGTTCTACCTTTAGTCAAAATGCTTATTTAAAAAAAAAAAAGAAAGGAAGAAATGAAGGAAGGAAAATGAAAGAAAGAGAAAGAGAAAGAAAAAAGAAAGAAAGGAAGGAAAGAAAGAAAGGAAGGAAGGAAGAAAAAAGAAAGGAAGCAGGAAAGAGAAAAAGGCTGCCATGCCTTAACTGGCTACTCTGGCACGTCTCCTTATTACTCATATGTTAATTAACAGTCTGATTCCACTTTTGAAGTTTAACTCCTGACAATTTCAACCTATATCTCTCATTTTACAAAAAAAAAAATCTCAACCCATCCTTTTTTGATATTGATGAGAATTTCAAATCAAGACAAGCAGGCCAAAAACAGAATCCTCACATGAGACTCCCTGGATAGTTTCTACTATTATTTGTAGACAGACTATAGGATTGGGACTTCCTTTTTATTGTTTTGGATCATATGTCTCAAACCAATCTTATATTAGAATCTCAGACTCAGTCATGATTGTAGATTGCAGCACACACTATGAATGTGTCTCCTAAGAGGAAAGACTCTCACCTTTGTGTCTGCAAGGCAGTAGTGCTCATAATAAATAGTTAAGATGACTACCCTGTATGACATAATATCCAGCTATATAGGCCCAACTGAATGTTTATGCCTACACAACACAGATAACAATGACACAGGATCTTAGAAAATGCCTTTTATATTCCTACTGATTCCATGTCTACAGATAAAAATGCTATTAATGATGTTGCATGGAAAAAACCCATAGAATCATTACAACACAATGATGGGTTCACTTCAAACTTGATTTTAGTCTTAGACCTCTCAAAATTGTCATTCTCTTTGACAATTCTGGTTAGGTCTCTCTGGAAGAAGTTGTAAATATGAGAAGCTTAGAAAGACACCCATCATCACTGAGGGAAGTCAAGGAACAATCAAAAGAAGGAATTGGGTGTGCATCAAGTGTTATAAAAGAACATACATAATAATTTTAGAGAAAATTACAAAGGAATTTCCTTACAATTTGTATCTCTAAATTAGCAATAATATCAGAGGAATTGCACCAGTTGAAACATTATTAATGGCATTAATGAATATCAGAACAGAGTTTACAAAGACCCTTGGACACTTTGTTCGGGTGACTCTTCTTAACCCCCAGAGTATCAATTGCCTCATGCTCTGAATAAAGCTGGCTATTTCGTGAGACTAATCTACCTAATTTATTGACTTCATTATACCAGGCCCTACTACCTCTACAGTGGTAACCACATCAGCGGTGAGTATGCATTGACATGCTTCTGCAAAGTGCATGCATATTTATTCCACAAAAAAACCCACAAATGTGTTCTTATGACATGGACTATGGCGAGCCTTTATTATTATGATGCCAGCATTTGCAATAATATTCTTTCAGGCATCTTTTCTTTATAGATCTAAAAATGTTGCAAACTGTATTTTTAAATGGAGATAGGGTGGACAAACCATCTCTGGTTTGAAAAGATATTTTCTAATACATTCTAGTCATTGAAGGCTCAGGTTCACTCCATTTTGGGTAGCATTGTTAAATATTCTATGTTAGAGAAGATTTATAGCACTACTTTTTTGTCAGACTGACTAGCTAAGTGCTAAGAACTTTAAGTACTCATTAGATTCACAACCAAGCCCATCATGGGATGTTTCAGGAAATTACTTTATACTTAAGACTGTGCATACTTAGTCTCACTGAGGAGGGATCATTCTTGTTTTTTTCTCTAGCTTTACGTTTGGTGACTTTGTAAAAGCATAGGAGGTACTTATTTGTAGTGAAATCTTCTTTGTGTTAATGCACTCTCTTTCCATGCTTGCCCCCATCTTGAAGAAACTTATTCAACATAATCATAGATGGCTGTTGAACACATGTGTAAAGATTCAGAAAGGTAGAAGTGGATTGATAGTCTAGGACAATGTACTTCATGTTACTATATATTTATTCTTAACTATATCTGTAGATGGTAATGTTTCCCAAATAGTCAGGATTCAAATATCTATGAATAAATGACTAGAAATGGGAGAGAAAAATTTACTGGCTATTTGAGGGATATGCCAGCAATGTGTCTATTCCTAATCTTCAAAAGTTTGTAGAGACTATAAAGGTGCAATGGCTGGGGAGGGGAATCCTGAAGAATAGCACTGAGATAGGACGCATGAAAAATGAAAGTAGAGAAAATAGTGAGACTAGCAAGATTTAAGTGGTAAAGCAGACAGAAGTTTAGAGGAAAGGTGGAGAAGGGACTACCAAAACTAAAGATAATACAGAAACCATATGGAAATCTACTAGTCCAAAAGCTAATTTTGAAAGAAGAAAATACAACCTAAAAGGACCAGGAGATAGTTCAGCAGGTTAAGGTACTCACTTCCAAGCCTGATGGGCTGAGTTTGATTCCTAGGACTCAGACAATGGAAAGACAGATTCAACTCCCGCAGGTTTTCCCGTGATCTCCACACATGAGCATGCACACACATAATAAATATGCAAAGTTAATGTCAAGAACACTTGTAAAACAACTTTTTACTTATTTCAATAGAGATGTTATGCTTATTTAGATAATGGTGATCCCAGAAGCCACGGTGATCAAACAAAAATTACAGTGACGGGTATGGAATAGGTTCCTATGACTTGTTGGTCAGGTAGCCCAGAAGCCCTCAAGATAGCATATGCAATTACAATTGATCTTGATGGCCCAACTAGATCACAAGGCGGTATTGCTAGAGTCACCACAGAGTGTGGTTGTCAGTCAGAGGAAAATCAAGCTGGAATTGAACTGGAATCTCCCCCACCCCTTTCTGGCTAGCTTTCATATTGACACACAGTGCTGCACTGGCCTCAGTGGAAAAAAGCCATCAGGGCTTTTATTTAATGACGGACCTTCCATGTTACACACCCATGTATTATAAGTGTTGTTTCCATCCTTCATTAAAGAGCTTCTTTTTACAGCAAGCTGCAGTAAATGCAAAGACTCATGTCTGTTTGATGTACTGAGAGTAAGTGACTGTTGAGTACTTGGTCCTCAAAAGGGCATCTATATCCCTCCCTCTGGGACTCAAGGAACACAGCAGAAGAGGAGATGAAAAGAAAATAAGAGCTGGATGGTGGGGAGAAGGGTCATAAAACACTATCTTCTGAACATGCCATGGCTATGGCAATCATGATCTCACAGGAGCATGGGCTGTCTACACTGGATCTTACTTTCAATCAGGATGAGAAATGACCCATGCAACTCTGCCCTTCATGGGGAAAAACTGCTGACTGTCCATGGATGCTGGGAGAGGGAAGGACATTGCCATCAGTGGTTTGGCCATGAGTGAGCCACCCAACTCCAGAAGATAGCTCCACACCCAGGCTCACTCAATGATTGCCCTGGTTAAATACAATGGTTCTGGATAATATTAAATTCAGTGGTTCTGATTAAATATTAAATTCAGTGGTTCTGATTAAATATTAAATTCAGTGGTTCTGGTTAAATATTGAATTCAGTGGTTCTGGTTAAATATTAAATACAGTGGTTTTTCTCTCTCTTTCTCTCTCTCTCTGTCTTGTCTCTCTGTCTTATTATCTCTCTGTAATTATCATGAGTTTGTCAATAGTAACCCAATGAAATACTTTACAAAAAGAAATGTGACCAAAAGGAAATAATAGACAGATTTTCTTTGTGTTTTAAATGATTAAAAACTAAACTAGAAACATTGTCTGGGGAAAATGTTATTCACATGTTGTTCATTAAAAAGTATAGGACACTCAGTACTAACTGGACTTAGTTTTCAGAATTCAGGTAATGGAGGAATATTCTAATCTGGTCAGACCTTCTCCCTGAGTGAGAGGACTGGATTCAGATTTTAGGAAGGACCCAAAATCTGGCTGGAATTTACAGAACAGAACAGCAAATACAGATTGATGCATGAGAGAACAGAGTGCTATGTGAGAGGGACAAAGTCCTTCACTGGAGATTTTCCAAAAACAGGTCAGTCCTAACATTCCAATCCCTCCTCAGTTCAGCAATGATTAAGAAATAGTCAAGTGGAATGATATACAAAGTGCACACATGGTCCCTCTCTATGCGATTGTCCTTGATTAAACTGTTGATTTATAGAAGAGTTTCAGTTGGCTTGAAACAATTAACAGTATGATTCCGACTTGTGTGAGAATCCTCTCTCTCTGTCTCTGTCTCTCTCTGTCTATCTCTGTCTGTCTGTCTGTCTCTCTCTCTCTGCCTGTGCATATGAGAGAGAGACTCTGTGTGTGTGTCTGTCTGTCTGTCTGTCTGTTGGTCAGTCAGTTTGAGAATTCTGATATTTAAGGATAAATGTGTGTTTTAAGATGTAGAACCAACAGTATGAATCAACTTCACCTTACATAGCGAATGAAAGTTTCATACATTTCATTCCTATGGACTAAATCAATAAGCTGATAGATAAAGAAAGGCCTGTGTTTTAATTAGAAACTAAATTCCAAGTTAGGAATATCATCATATCTGCTCTATCTGCTTTTTTAACTAACTACCATGACAAAGAAGAACCAGCCTACTAGAAGAGATGAAGGTTGGCTGGTCAGGCAGAACATGTAAACAAACAAGTCCTGGCATGAATATTTGTAGCAAATCACTGAGGATCTCTGCTGTTATTGGACTGGTCCCCTCAAAACAAAAACAACATTTAGCTTGAGATATATACCTTGTGAAAAGTGGGGTAGACAGGTATTTATATGTGGCTCAATTGTTACATTGCCTGCCTAGTATACACGAAGTCCTGTATTTGTTCCTAAGATCCATACAAAAATTTATGGCAGACATTTTTTATCCCATAACTCGGAAAGTAGAGGAAGTTTGACCAGAAAATCAAGGTTATCATTTAATACAAAGTAATATTGAAGCCAGCCTGGTATTCATGAACATCTAGAGAACCTTTCACCTTCCCCAGGCCCTATTACCTATCCCTTCACTTGTAAGTTACCCCACAAAATAAACCTCCCTTTTAACTACATCAAGTGGCCTTCATAATTTCACCAATATCTGGCAAAATTGTAGTACCTTTAACTAATGAGGAAATTTCATCACTATGGAAAAATAATGAATACTGGCAGAGAGCCTGAAGTAACTTTTTGGGAGAGATTAACAACCATTATCCCAAAAGCAAGAGAACAGAATTCATAAAGAATACTGAATGGGTCCTTCCTCACGTTGTATGACAACAGTCAATTTCTGGAGTCCTCACATTCTATACTGACGCAAATAAATCAGAGAAAGCAGGATATAAATCAAGAAACTTAAGTAAAGTGGTTCAAAGTCCATACAGCTCTGTACAAAAGGCAGAACTGTATGCCATTCTTATGGTACTGATGGACTTCACAGAATCCCTCAATATAGTCACTGACTCTCAATATGCAGTTGTTTTACATATTGAAACTGCTGAATTTATTCCTGATAATGCAAAATTAACTTCATTATTCATACAATTGCAAGAAATCATCAGAAAAAAGGAACATCATATATATATATATATATATATATATATATATATATATATATATATATATATATATATCACATATCAGATCCCATACAGGTCTGCCAGGACCTCTAGTACAAGGTAATGATGAGATTGATCAGTTACTAATGGGTAATGTGCTAAAAGTCTCACAGAATTTCATAAGAAACACCATGTAAATAATAAAGGTTTAAAGAAGGATTTCTCCATCACTTGGCAACAAGCTAAGGATATTGTGAAAAAAAAAAATCCTACTTGTTCCTTCTATAACCAAACTCCATTACCTGCAGGGAGCAATCCAAAAGGTATACAAAGAAATGAAATTTGGCAGATGGATGTGTTTCATTTTGCAGAATTTGGAAGATTAAAGTATGTACACCATACCATTGACACCTATTCAGGATTTCAATGGGCAACTCCGATGAGTTCTGAATAGGCTGATTCTGTGATTACACACCTATTAGAAGTTATGGCCATCATGGGAATACCTGTACAAATTAAGACAGACAATGCCCCAGCATATGTCTCCAATAAAATGAAACAGTTCTTTGCTTATTACAAGCATGTTACAGGTATACCACACAATCCCACAGGCCAAGCAGTCATAGAAAGATCCAATCAAACTTTAAAGGATATGCTAAATAAACAACAACAGGTAACAATGACTCCTAGAAATAGATAGCATAGTGTTTTATTAACCTTGAATTTTCTCAATGCTATTGAGAAAGGAACAACAGCTGCGGAGAGACATTGGACAACAGACAAAACTCCTGAGCTAAACCAACAGGTTTATTTCAAAGATGTGTTGACCTCAGAATGGAAACCTGGATATGTCCTATGTTGGGGAAGGGGTTTTGCTTTTGTTTCTGCAGGAGACCAACAAAATTAATAAAAATTCGATTCAAACAGGAGAATCCCCTTGATGAGGAGAAGTAAAAGCTCATTCACCAATGTGACATCTCTACAAGTTGTAAGAAAAATTTAGCAATCAAAGATTGGGGTAGGGTTCTGTTTTTGTCTTTCCAGGATAATGGAAATACCCATCTTCCAGAAATCATAAGGCCTTGGATATCGGATGTTTACAGCAAAAGAAAGAATCTATTGGTACCAATCTACACAGGGTAAAATCTCACTGTCTAACATCTATATCTCTATCAATCTAAAAAATTGTGGTTCCAATTCAATTATAAACCAAGCTGGCTTTGGAGATGGAATTGGCTCACTCCTTCTCTAAATCCAAGCATATTGCTAAAAGAAAAGGTTGAGAGACTCTTCAGTCCGATATCAGAAGAGCCCTCTGCTGTGGGACAGAAGGAAACCAATAAAAAGGGACCATTGTCTTCAAGATACCAATTCTCTCCATGCTTACTCTTGATTTCTAGGAATCCTTTCTTACATGTCATGCCATCTTTAAATCCAAACTTTCCATTTTGATAAAAAATAAGTTTTTCCAATAGCAATCTCTGAGGTCTCCAGAAGGAAGATGGGGCCCCAACAACAACAACACTACCCAATCCAGAATGATGCCATGGTAATCATCATCATACTACACTTCTTGCCAGAATTCCAGACAATCTTACCCATTACTCTGAAACTTGCTGCAGAATCTACAGTTAGTCTAACTGAGATTTAACTATCTGAGCTTTCTCACAGTACCCAACAGAGATACCATCACCCCCTACACAGCAGGAAGCAATTCTAATAAAATGACGCCCCTTCTCCCTAAGGTTTCATATTTCTCAGGGTTATGGATGATGGTTATAGGGTTGGGTGTGGGTGGAAGAAAATATTAAATTCAGTATTCTCCTTAAGAGAAGAAAAATTGTTTCAAAAAAGGGGGAAAAGAAGAAATGGAATGGATAGGTATAAGATATCATGGTAGATTATTGTATATACTAGTAAACAAATTTAGTAAAATAGCAGCCTTAGATAATTTGCACTGTAATTTGCACTGTTATGGATTCTTATATGTTGATACAAATGTAAACTATTTTTATATTCCTGTTTAAGGTAATTTGTATATTGATACAGAACTGTATTTGTTATAATGTACATATATTTCTACTCTTATTTGAAATATTTGTATATTGATACAAATGTAAATTTATATCTGTCATACTGTATGTATGTTCTACTTCTGTTTAGGATATTCTGTTTATTGATATATATTTAAGATTATTGTCATATTGCCATATTGCACCATACATTCCTACCTCTGTTATAAATATCTTGTGTATTGTCACAATTTTGAAGTCATCGTCCTTTACTGTACATTAGTTTATAGACTATTTACCTGGTTTATATGAAGCCTTAGTCCTTAGGTTATTTAGGTAGATAAGACTTACAGATTTATAGTCACCTATGCTTGTCATCTCTACAGTTATGTTAGTTAGGTTATCCAGATTTACAGATACATAGGTCAGATGGACAGGTAATCTTCAAACACTTCATAGACCTAGAGAATATGGCATTTAAATAACTTAGAATTCTGTTGATGTGAGACAAAATTGCTCCTGGCAGGACCAATTTGTTTTCAAGAGAACTTTGGGATTCTAAGACATTTCTGTTTGAAAGTTTGTCTTCTTGGCACAAAATGGCCTATTGGGCAAAGAACTGCCCTTGCCTCAACTGCTAACAATAAGAGTGCTGTCCTTCTGGACAGGTGGGACACAAGGAAAAGTGACTACTGAACTCTGCCAAGACAGGGTAAGATGGTCTTTCAGAATTCCTGCTTCTGAAAATAGTCTGTCAGATACTCTAGGCCTGTAGCCAATTTGAATGCACCAACAATGCTGAGAAACATTAGGTTACTGTCCAGGCTGCCAGCTGTCTCTGTCTACTCTTGCAAGATTCCCAAAAGTTGCTTGCATTCATCTTCCATTTCTCAGGTACCTTTATCTTCCTTCTCAGGTCTTTGATGGGATTGAAGACTAGCAGTTATAGTTACAACTTAGTATATACATAATATCTTAGATACAACATATTAAGTACCAGATTCAGGTTCTTTAGAATAGGACACCTTTTGGAATGATCTTTGTAACATGCCATTTACCCATGCTCTAGACTTCTCTGGACTTTAGTATATGTTTCTTGCTTGATTTTTGTTCACATTGGTTGTAGTTCCATCTTATCTAGGTCATTATCCCTTATTACTCCTAGATAATATTTGATAACCATTCCTTTGTATATAATCTTGTATTAGGTTAGAACCTTCTTATTTAAACAAAAGGGGAAGATGTAGTGAGTAGCCATTCCAGCTTTGATCTGGAAGTTCCAACCCCCATTGAGGCTTCAGTAATTATCACGCCTACAAGGTGGGGCCGAGAGAGGGCCCTGAAGACCCGAGATCCAGATGCGCTGGCTCTCTTGGTTCCTGGACCCTGGATGCTAGAGGTAGACTGAGCAGAGTTCTCCAGAAAACACCGCCGGACTGCGCTACACCTTTCCCAGACCCTGTTACATATCCCTTCACTTGTAAGTTACCCCACAAAATGAACCTCCCTTTTAACTACATTGAATGGCCTTAATAATTTCACCAATAACAAACACTTAATTTCAATTTATAAAACGTTATTTTCATTGCATGTCAGAACAAAGCTATAGAACCCAATCTGGTAAAAGGATATTCCTAGGGTTCTCCTCAGGGTATCCTGAATCTGGATATGGCCTTCTGGTGTGCTTTTGTGCTTTCCCTGATAAAATCTATAGTACATGTTAAAATTGACCTGTCCTGAGAAAGTTCTGTGAAATGGTTGCTCTGTTAATATTTAATATGTGATTACTGGTGTTTATTTACTTGTTTTTCCTGATCATGTATTTCTGAACTCAAACAACCTTCCTTGGATCATTGTATTGATTGTTACAGTTGTGTATAAAGTACGTTGAAACTGAAGTAATATTTTCTGTAACATTATAGACGGTAGTCTGACTGATCCCTTAAGTTCTTCAAATCCCAAGTCTTAAAGACAGATCTGTATAGGCCAATGAAGGTTGACAGTAAGTGTAAGGAAGCTTGTTATAGAAAGGAAAGAACTATAAGGTCAAACCATTAAACCCTCCTTCCTGGCACTATCAAATACTTGCAAATTATGTGAACCATAGATACTTTTATTTCTTCAAGTTGTCTGTCATACAGTTTTTTCAGGTTGAATAACCACAGAATAAAGTGATCCAGGCAAATAATCAATGTTCACATGTTTCAATACAGAGTTTCAGTTGAAGGTTGGATAAAAATGTTCTAGTAATGTTGTTTCTATATTCACAAATCCACTTAAATTCTACTGGGAAATAAAAGGAAAGTCTAACCCATTATCACATCTGAAATGTCCAATGTCTATGGAAGTAGAATGGACCTCTGAGTTGGGAGTGGTGACTCATACCTATAAACCCAGAAGTTGAGAAGCTAGGCTAGGAGAATTCCCCTGAGTTTGAGAAAAACCACCACTACATGAGTGAGTTCCATGAAAGCCTGAGCCTGTCTCAGAAAAACTAAGTAAAAGAAAAGGAAAGAAGAAAACACAGAAGGGGAGCAAATAGCAGGGCAGAGAAAGAAAATAAAAGGCAAAAGAAAATTTAGGTCAACAACACATGCATCTAAGAAGTAAAGACAATAGGCCCACAGACATGGAGGATTTCTTTGCAGACCTTTTGTGCACAGCTTGTTAAAAGATCAGAGAGTCTACAGCTTTGAGCAATATGTCAAAGGTTATGAGACTAGGCAAAACAGGATAAGCATGAATTGCAGTTATGAAACCAGAATATTAAGTCAAATTAAATGTATAAAAATACATCCAATAGCCAGGGTGGTGGTACATGCCTTTAATCCTAGTACTCAGGAGGCAGAGCCAGGAGGATCTCTGTGAGTTCAAGGCCAACCTGGTCTAGAGAGCAAGATCCAGGACAGGCACCAAAACTACACAGAGAAACCCTGTCTTGAAAAAAAAATACATCCAATAAACAAAGAATTATAGATTTCTGGGCTTCTGTGTATCAGCAGAGACTGGTGTTTTTTGGTTTACCTATGATTCTCTGTACTCACTAAGCTAAATAAGAACCTCTAATATCATTCTGCAGAGTTTTGGAGGAGCCAGTTATCCTTCAAGAATCTGGGATATTCTCAATCACACATCCTAAACTTTGAGCATAAATAAAAAGATTACTACAAAATATATCTTAAATTGTAGGTCTTTTAAAAATAGAATGTGATTTATGTGGCACTGAGTATAGCTATCCTTAGATAATTAAAATCCTAAATATGGCAGAATATGTCTATTCAACACTACTTTTAGACATACATGACATAAAATTTCTCAAAATGATCAATAACTATGTGTAGTGTTGACTGTGAGTGACATTCAAGTAATAGGATATCTAATCTGTTTTTAGTGCTGTAACAAAATATCTGATGTCAGTTAATTTATAGTGTTAATATATTATGAGATGGCTCAGCAGTTTAAAGTGTATACTACTCTTGCAGAGGACTCATGTTCAGTTCTCAAAATCCCCATCAGACAGCTCCCAACTGCCTGCTAACTCCAGGTCCCGATGATTCAACCCCTTGTGTTGGCCTCGTTGGGCACTTGTACTCATATGCAGAAATACACACCATAACACATAAATATAGACAATGAAAATAAATATAAACATAAAAAATTATTTATTTCATAGTTTTAGAGATTGACAATCCTGGATTGTGTGGAGATATTGTGTGGAGCTTTTGGTGGATGCCTTTTCACTGTAGCATAACACAGAAGGTGATGTGTTTAATACATAGTGAGCATTTGAGCCACATGACAAAAGAGAAGAAAAAGGCCAGAGAAGGGAAGGTTCATTCTTTTATAAACACCTACCCCACTGAGTAAAAAAATCTACCCATAGATGGACAATGTAATTCCTTTCCAAGTGTATACCTTCATAAGCCAATCAGCTTTTACTAGGCCTAATACTTAAGGATCAATAATGTTCAATATCATTGGTCCTGTACATCACATTCAACCTACACCATGAAGTAAAATGCAGAAGTATATCATATCAGGCCAAAACCACAAAGTCTAATGAGAGCTACAAAACTTACATACACACACATACACACATTCACACACACACACAAACACACATACCACGATTTATTTCTCAATAAGATCAAATAGAGAACTTATATCAAGAAGTTCAATACACAAGCTATTATTTTTTATTTAAAGTGACTTAAAGTAATAATTGATTTTAAAAGTACCTAGGATGATAAGGTTTTCATTAAGCAGATTGGTCACATTATGGCCATGGTCTTGAAGAATTTGTGACACACGGTTCATCAATATATAGTGGCTTCCACCTAGAAATAAAATATAAGTTCATTTTTTGGAGACTAATGAAAAGATTTCTGGTTACCATAAATAGCTGACATAAAGAAATCTAAAAGTAAGTGTAAAGACATAGATAACCTCATAATGCATAAGTAGAAACCAGCTCTTCAATGTCCTTAATTACATTTTAGGTAATATCCAGGACATGAACCCAGAGCTCTGACCAATAGCAATCTTCCACCAAAGATATGAAGGTCATGCCTGAAAAGATGGCTCAGCAGTTAAAAGCAGTTGCTGCTCTCATCAATTCCTAGCACTCACATGATACCTCACAACCACCTGAAACTCTAGTTCCATGAGATCTAACACCCTCTTCTGGCCTCCATGGGCATTTCATGCATATAATACACTTACATATTATATTTGCAGGTAAAGCACTCATAAACACAAACATAAAAATAAATCTTTTTTAAATATCTGAAGGTTGATTAATGAGTGACTCTACTTGGACATTAGACACTTTTCATCCTGTGATTCATGTATATTTGCCACTGTGGCTTCCCATAACTACATTAATCAGTCTGGCTCCTCTTCTGAAATGATCCCTGAGGCTCAGGTCAGGAAGTTGCTTCATCCAGTCATTTGGTTCAATTACCAGTGATGGAAAATACATTACCATAAGATGGCTACATTTTTTAAGTGAAAGATATTTCACGGAGACATATGGCTATGGAGTCCTTAAGAAATTTATCTTCTTGGACCTGAGTTTCTACCATTTTGAATAACCATTAAGGGTCATCATGAGGTCTCAACAACTCTGGGTGCTTATGAAGAATGTCAGATACATGAAGAACTGGGGAAACAAAATTCTTCAACAATCCTGGGATCTTCAGGAAAGGTACAAGTATCTATAGAAGGATTTTTATTTGAACCACTAGCTCACAAATAATGACCCAGAAACTTATTATTAATTATTAAAAGTAGTTCCTAGCTTATGCTTGTCCCACTAGCTCTTATAAGTTAAATTAGCCCATTTATGTTAATCTACATTGTATCTTGTGGCTTTTTATCTTTTTTCCATTCTGTATGTATGATTTCCCCCATCTCTTTGCCATCTCCTCTGTGCCTTGATTATATCCTCCACTTCCTCTCTCTCTGTCTGGAAGTCCTGCCTAGCTATTGACCATTCAGTTCTTTATAAATCCTATCACAGCAATATATCTTCACACAGTGTATAAATATCCCACAAGTATCATCAAACGATAGATTCTCTATGGCTACAATTTCTTTAGAACATTAGTTTGAGTCCAGAGCTGAAGCAGAGAAAGATAAATTAAGAAAAGAAATGGAATTTGTACAACAAAAGCTGGGAGGTCAAAGTGATTGGGAGATCTCAAAGCACCATGATTGGGGGCAGAGTTGGAAAAGTAAGGGAAGTTAAAACTATATGTTGTGTGAACCACTCTTTTCACTTACATTTGTGTTGTCTGAAATAACACAAGACGGATGAAAGCCCATCACACCTCGAGTTTCCTGCTCTAGTTCTCGTTAGACTGAGAAGGGGTGCCCAGGGAAACAGCCATTCTAAGTGCTCATGAAAAAGAGTTCATCCTGCACAAAAACTGAGAATTTCAAACTGCACAAACTGAGCCAGTGAGGCCAGAAAAAAAAGTGAAGTTTCAAGAGTTGGGTCTTTACCTTCATTACATTTAAAATAGCAGCACGAAAGCAGATGGTTGAAGCAACTTCTGCACCTGAGGCTCAGAGATCATTTCAGAAGAGGGGAGAGAATGGTTAAAAGCCAGAAAACATGGAGTTTGCTGTGAGATTGTGTCTCCTAGGAATATCAGAATATAAACTCATAAAGTCTCACCAGCAAGACATGAACCAAATAAGAACAACATAAAAATGTTAAAGTTGATGTAAGAAAGCACCTGAGCCTTCAAACCCCTCACACACACAGCAAAAACAAACAAACACAAATAGAGACCCAACCAAGAAATGCTGAAAATAGGAGAACCAGTCTTAACTAGTGAAGACCACAATAATTGCTTATTCAATACAAAAATGGTCATTGTGTTGATATATTAGATCAAACTGTGACCCTCCAAGACTGTTAACAAAGTTAACCTTGAATCAGGGAGCAATGACTATGACTATATGGAGAATTAGCTATGGATAATTTTTAGGACCCAGTATATGATAGAGAACACAGGAAAGAATAGAGGGGATAGAAAGATTTGCAGAGACTTTCAATCTGGGAAACATGGACAGAGAAGGTCAGCTGGTCATTCCTTTGCTGCTTTCTTGATCTCTTAATCTCTCAATCTCTCTCTCAATCTGACTCCAGAGTTGTTATTGATAATAGGACAATTTAGATAAATGCGTCTTATCATCCCTAAAAACATACATACAGGTAACACTATATAGACTGAGCAGATTATACTTATCAGTACATGTGTATATACACATGAATGTGTGCATGTGACAACAAATGATGAAGAATGAGGGCATGAATTGGAAAGAGAACATGGAGATATTTTGGGGCAGGGCTTGGAGGGAGGAAAGAGGAAGGGAAATTATATCATTATAATCTCAAAAAATAAAATAAATAATTTTAAACCAGGTGGAAAAAGGAGTAAGGATTTTTAGCAAGAGTGTGCAAGTCCCCACTATAAAGATTCTCATTAGAAAATGTATATGTATTCATTATGAGACACTATAAATGTGAGTTGTAGTCCTACAAGAGGCTGCCCAATCCCTTCACCCTTCTCTTCCTCTAGGAAGAACAGAGCAGAAGGTTCAAGCCCATGTCTATAATCCGTGTTTCACTCCAGCACTGAGGTACTCTGGCTTCATCTCTGAAAGTATTCTAAGGGGGACACGCTGCCCTTTGTAAAAGATTGAATACAATAATCCCTTTTATATTGGCAAACTTCCAAATGTTTGCATTCTATTATCCTCGACAAACAAGAAGTAGATACCATTTCAGCCATACAATACAGAATTATAAGACCCATTCATCTTCAAAAATATTGAGAAGGTAGATGAAACACAGCAGCGCACAACAGAATCCTCCTCGGGATACCAAGTCATCTTTTCAGTTTTACCTGGAAGGAAATATTCCTAATATTCACACCTTAAAAAAATCTAGGGAAAGTCTCTGAATGTTCAGTCCCTGGCACTGAGGAGATTGTGGGATTCTAGAGCTTAGGAGTACATCTAAATTTTTGTGCCCAGTTCTGTGTAATGATTACTTCTACAGCAACTGAAAGAAAACTTCTACTTTACGTAATTATCATCTGCCATGCGGAGGTGGCTCACACTCAGGAGGCAGAGGCAGGTGGATCTCTATGAGTTTGAGGCCAGCCTGGTCTACAGAGCAAGTTACAGGACAGGCAGGGCAACAGAGAAGCTCTTTCTCAAAAAAAAAAAAAAAAAGAAAAGAAAAAGAAAATGGAAATGAAAAAGACAAGAAAAGCACAAAACAAAAAAATCACAAAGCAGTGAGGGCTGGAGTGTTTGTTCTGTGTTTAAAGTACTGGATCATCTTCCAGAGGACCTAGGTTCAATTCCAGACACCTTCATAGAGGCTCATAGTCACATGTAACTCCAGTTCCAAAAGACCTGATGCCTTCTTAGAACCCCCAACGTGCCTGGGCACATAAGTAGCAAACAGACAGACGTGCAGGTAAAATATTTCTACAATAAGCACAAATAAGAATATATTTTTATCATCATCTTGCTGAGATAGTTAGGAGTAGTGAAGAGGATCAGATAGCACTAACTTAATATTCATTGTTAAATCCATAATGCCAATGGCTTTGCTCTAAAGTAGCATTAGAAGCCAATGATGAAATGCTTATAGACCAGCATTCCCTTATGACTATGACAGCTAAAGGAGGTAGAGTTTCAGATAGATTACGAATTGTAGGCACAAGAGGGTTAGTGACAAGATATCTTAATTTGCAAAAGCTCCTTAGTAATGCTACAGAGTAAGCTCAAATGTCAGAAGTCAGTAAGAGCAGAATCATAGTCCCTTCAGAATGCTCTTCCTTATAATAAACAAACAAAAAAATCTAACTAAGCCATCCAGCTTCATTTGCTTTTGATTAACTTTTAAAATCATTAATTTTAGAGGTCATGGAGCACAACATGTGAGTTACTTGCTGACAACTTGCCTTTGGGTAATACCTGTTATGAGTGTATTGTGATCACACATTACAAATTAAGTTTCTAAGTTTTTTTTTTGCAGAAGCTGGATGGTTACCTATGTTAAAATCTTGACTCTTTGCCAGAAACACTAGGTATCCAATTTAGGATTAAAATAAGATAATGCATTCATCAATTCTGCCTTCCTATTATATTTGTGTCCTTTCCTGCCTTAATCTTTGGGTCACATCCTATTTAACTATGAATTCGATCATGTTAACAATTGAAAAAAAAGTGTTTTTACAAACTCTATATATGAGTTTGATGTGATCTCTTGCCTTTTGATATTAATATGTATTACCCCTACCAAACTCTGACTTTCATCACTGATTCATGTATATAAAGCCCTACCCAATTATTGTGAGCCTCAGACCAACAATGGAGCCAGGACATTTGTGGTGTATAGAGTAACACAAAAGTACCTGCAATGAGATGATGCCCTGGTGGCATGCAAACTTCAGTGACTACGTGCTTATACAGAAGAACAGGAACTATTTTTGAAACCAAAAATGTTTATGGATGTAGCCAAACTCCTGAAAAAATCAATAAATTCTCATTGCTCCCTTTTTTGGAGGAATAGACTGATCACTTTGACTAATATGCCTCCAATCTACTCAAAATCTAAAGTCCCAGTAGAGAAGCTTTTCTCACCTTCCTTACAATATACCACTCAGTCTGCTGCTGCTGTTTCTACAATAGATGCTATTTTAATCTACTATTTGTCCCTACTCTTTGGTAGAATCTCTTCTTGAGCACCACATTGCACACTGCACCCTTCCTTCCCTAGGTTTGATCTAAGCCTAGCTAGAAAATTTCCTGCATGGTCGGTCCACTGCATGCTATTTGCATGAGACATGTTAACCTAGGTAGCCGGGTCTCACAAGACTTCTATATTCCCAGCAAGGACTGACCAGCTGTAGATAAAAATCAGGATTTTTGCAGCATCCAAGAGAAGAATCTCAAGGCGAAATAAGCTCAATAGAATCCCAATCTGATGCTCAGCCATCTCTATAACAAGTGGAGCACAGGCATAGGATGCACAGCTTGAGAACTGTGTGTCACTAAGGGACCCTGTGAGCCTGTGTCACAAAGCACTGGCTGTGGCCTTGAAATGAGGTAAAATCAGGAACTCTTATTCTGGTCTTCCAAATGTCCTCTTGTTCTTTGCCTTGTCTCTGCTGGTCTCTTTCCATTGGACATTCTGTTTTACCCTCCTTCACTGGAGTCGATAGAGTAACAGGGGCTGAGTTAATATTTACCTTTCCTCTAGCCAAAATATCCTCTTTACTGCCCCTAAATAACTCTCTAAATTGTGAATGAAGGGACCCTGAAAAATCCTGTCAATGCCAGTATCTTGAAGTGACATGTACCATGAACATGTTACAGGCCCATTCCCTAACATACAAGACTCTGCCTCCTCTGTCATTTCTCTATTTATATCCTATTGCCATATCTGTAACCCATTATGCCAGGTGCCAGTCTCAAAATCTCCAACAGTGTCGATGTAAGCTAATGATTCAGGAAAACACCTAAGATTATTGCCCAACGCCTCTCACTAGTCACAAATTCATTAAATATGTTAGTGGCTTAAGTGCAGGACTTTACCCCCAAAATAAAATATGTACCTTTCTTTACCTCTTACTCTGTGGCTTGTTGTGTAGCTAGAGGGCTGGACCATGGAGTCCTCCACTCCTCCTCCTTTCACTTCCTGTTCTTTCTTCGCTGATTTCTCCTCCTATTTAATCTCTCTGCCTGCCAGTCCTGTCTATACTTTCTCTTGCCTGGCTATTGATCATTCAGCTCTATATTGGACCAGTCAGGTGTTTTAGACAGGCACAGTAACACAGCTTCACAGAGTTAAACAAATGCAACATATCCTTGCGTCATTAAACAAATGTTCCACAGCATAAACAAATGTAGCACATTTTCAACTAGTATTCCATAACATTTTCTCCATTTGGCCTAAATAAAAATGAAAAGTTTTAACTTAACATAGTAAAATTATATACAACAAAAACAGCTATCAAGTAAGAATTACATTTACAATATTCAGTCCATTAGTATTTGGCAACTTAAAGAAAATATTCCATTGTCCATCATATCTTAGTGATTCTAAAGTTTTATACCTAGTTTACTTTTTAACATAACTGAAGAAAAACTATAACTATTTAGTCTTTAACACCAAAGACTCCAGGATGAAGGATGACCTAACAGCAGAGACATCTGGCTTTCTGGACAGTCACCTAAAGTTCTTCTATACCATTGAGGCATGCACCTTCAACCTATAGGCCTACAATATCTGGCAGACTTTTCAGTGAAGCAGGAAATTTGAAGGACTCTTCTGCCTTGTATTGGCAAAGTTTATCAGTCACTTTCCTCTGAATCCTGCAGAATAGCTGACAGACTCCTCTGGGAAGCAAGAATTTTGAAAGACTGTCCTGCCTTGATTTGACAAAGTTTAGCAGTGACTTTCCTGTGAGAGTTGCATGTGCAGTCTACACAGCACATGGTTAATAATCAAGGCAAAAGCAGTTTCTTGCCCAAATGGCTAGCCTTGCCACATTGAAAATAAACTCCACCTGGAGTTTCTCTGATGCCTATCATCCCTTTATGAAGTAAATTAGTGCTGCCAGGATCAGATATGTCTTATTGTCATGAAAATCTTAGGTTATTAAACTTCTTAAATGCTATATTCTGTAGGTTTTTGAAGTATTTGAAAATCATCTATCTGTCTAAAATATACCTGTCTAATCATGAAAACATACCAGATATGACTATGAGTTTGATTATTATAGACTAACTACTAAACTCATCTCTTAATTATACATTGCATTTTTAAATGAGCTGCATAAGCACTGTACCCCAAACAAGAGTAGAAGCATATACACAATGTAACAAACATAATTGTAAATTTGTATTAATTTGTCAAAATCCATTCCAATGCATAATATATGAGATTGATAGTTGTTTTTTTATCCTATATTTCTATATTCCCATAAATGATAGAAAACAGACATAACTCACCAAATAACAAAAGACCACCTACCCCATCTTTTGGGAATGTGGGCATCATGTACTCCAGACTGTTTCCTGTTGTCTCTGGGTAAAGGCATCTTTAGGGGTCCCTGAGAAAATGTGAGGTAACAGCCAAGTCATGGGAAGACCAGCTATTTCCTTTATTGATATATATCACCTGTCAAGATTCAGGAGGTCTTCCCCAAATAATCATGACCCATATCAACCCAGAATGAATCTACAGACTCTCATTTCCTATGGAAACAAAAGCAAAACCTCTTCTCCAATGTAACATATTTTTTGACATTATTTTAAAGTTAAGATAGCCCTAAGTATTTAGGTGGGCTCAAGTTAGCAGTCTAGTTCACAAGTTCATGTCTGTCAGCAGCTGTCATTTGCTCCTCAGCATTCAAAATATTCAAAATCAGAACAATACTATACAGGATCCAGATTCCCTGTGTATTTTGCATCATTATGTGGCTTTTTCTTTTATATCACTTATACTCTCTCTTTAAACAATTTATTTCTTTCTATGACTGTTAATAGCCTTTTTCTTTTTTCTTAAATCTTCACACATTGTAAAACACAGTGGAATCTATTTAGAGATTTTTTTTTTCCGCTTGAATCTGCTTTACTGCATATCTCTAGGGTTTTTTTTGTTTTTTTTTTTTTTTTTACATGTGAACAAACTTTAAACTGCTAAGAGGAAGGACCTCTGCTGAAGCTTTGGGGACTCGCTTTACCCCACTTCTTGGGTCATGACCCAGTCAGACTGCCCAGTCAGAGCTACCAGAAGTACCTTTATCAAGGAACTGCCTTCAACCCCTAAACTATGGAATGTTGGTGCCCTGCACTTTGGCAGGCATTTTTTACTCAGCTTTTGGTTTCTATTTAGTGAGAAAAGCCTGTTTCAGTGCTGTGCTATAAGGCAGAGTTTCTTAAAGGAGTAGTTTATTTTGATTTTGTGGGGTTTTTTTTCCAGATTTCTCAGGCTATAGGAATATTTAAGACCCACAAATGAATGCCAAAATATACTTGGTTGTTTTTACACTTTTTACTCTTTGCTCTTTGGGGACTGGAGCCTACCATCCAGCTCCCAAAGAATTACACAGCATCTTATTCTTACTTATAAATACCTGGCTCTAGCTTGGTGTGCTTCTAGACAGATTTTCTTAACTGAAATTATCCAGTCTATCTTTTGTTTCCAGGCTTTCAACTTTCTATATACCTTCCTTTACTTCTTACTCTGTGGCTTGCTGTTTAGCTGGGTGACTGGACCCTGGAGTCCTCTTCTCCTTCTCCATTTGCACTCCAATCTCTCTTCCCAGATTTCTCCTCTTATTTATTCTATCTGCAAGCCCTACCTATCCTTTCTCCTGCCTAGCTATTGATCATTCAGATCTTTTTCAGACAAACCAGGTGTTTTAGACAGGTAAATTAACACAGCTTTACAGAGTTAAACAAATGCAACATAATAGAATGCAACAGATACTTGCATGATTAAACAAATGTTGCACAGCATAAACAAATGTAACACATCTACAATTAATATTCCAGAACAACAAAATAATTAAGATTGAAGCCTACAGTTCTGAATAAACACCATAAAACAGAATGGAAGTATTGCACAATCCTCCCAAGAGCAAGTTTGAGGTGCCATCAAATTCTGCCCACTTGTAAATCAACCCAAGAAGAGGACATACAGCCCTGTACTGTCATCTTCACATTCTAGTCTAAAATTAAACAGTTTTAGTGAAGTTCCCCAGTGTAGCCTCAAAGCAGGGGATGCTGTGGAATAATCCTTTTGTATACTGTAAAGATGTATCTTTGCCAAGGCACCTCTTGATTGGTTCATCTAAAAGAGCTGACTGGCCAATAGCTGTGCACAAAGAGTTTGAGTAGGGGAACAAGACTTGGAGGATTCTGGGAAGAAGAAGGTTGTAGTCTCAGGGTCGCCAGCCAGACACAGGAGAAGCAAGAGATAAACAGGCCATCTTGAAAAAAGATACCACCATGTAGCAGAGAGTAATTAGATAAGAAATATGGATTAAGTTGTATGAGCTAGTTAGTAACAAGCTTAACCTATTGCCTGAGCACTTATAATTAATAAGTCTCTGTGCAGTTATTTGGGAAATGGTTGGGAGGACAGTAAAGCCCATCTACAAAGAAGAGAATCTGCTTCAGCACTTTCAAAGCATGTAGAAGAATATAGCCCTGAATTCTGCTGTGTAGTATTGTGTTTTGTGTCTACAAGTCTTTATCTATGTCCAAATATACACATTACATTTGTATATAATCATGCTTATTTCACAGTCATGCAACTAAAGATACAAAAAAGGAGGAATAATGTGAGAAAGGAGACTGCATTGTTCTTCACAACAAGTCACCAGTCAATCTGTTGTTCTCACACTTCTCAAATGTATTAATATGATAGTGAATTTCATTGTTAATTTCATTAGATTGAAGCATACTCAGATAGTTGGAAAGTTTTTATTTCTGGTCATGTATGAGATTGCTTCCAGATGGGAGTAGCTTTTGAATTAGTGAAAAGCATAAAGAAATTCTACTTTCACCCAAAATGTCTAGGCACTGTCACATCTGCTGAGGCCTAGAAGTAAAAAAAAAAATTACAATGGAAAGGTAGATTCTCTTCCTCCCTCTTCTGGAGCTGAGACACCCATCTTTGCCTCACCTCCAACATCAGACCTCAGGGACTGAGGAATTGGTTAGGTATATGAAGCACCTGTGGAACTGAGTACAGATTCCCAGTACTCATATAAAGAGATAGGGAACTATAATCCTAGATCCAGGAAGGTAGAGATAGGTACATCCTGGGCTTGCTGACCTAACAGTCTAGATTAATTGGCAAGCTCCTGGTCCAGTAAAATACCCTGTCTCAAAAGTAGGGTGAGCAGTATAAAGGAAGACAACTAATGACACCTAGTGTCAACCTCTGGCTTCCACATACATGTTCACATATGTATATATGAAGTGTCACACTCATATATGCACACAAACACATATATATCACACACAGATACCTCTCCTTCTCTCTTTCTCTGTCACACACACAAACACACACACTCACACTAACACATACATACACATACACAAAATACACACACAAGCACAAAGATATGAATGGGGCGAGACTTCAAGAGGAAAGAAAGTAGATGAGATAGAGAGAATGGAGGAGAAATTATGACCAGAATGCATTACACAGGTGTATGAAATTCCACATGAAAACGTTCAGGTACTGCATTTCCACCCATCAAGGTAGAGAAAATAGTTTTTATACAGAAATGTGTGTGTGCATAAGAGTGTGTATGTATGTGTGTGTACAAAACATTTACAACAGGTTATTTTTTTCACCCAATAAAACTATAAATAGCCTAGATTCTATCAATAAAAACAAAATGTATTAACTGTGACAATGCACATAATAGACTACGACTAAGAAACACAATGAATTACTCACAAATATCATGAATGAATCTTTATGTAATAATTTACATTTAAAACAATACAATAAAAGGAAATCTAATTTAGGATCCCATTTATATAAGGTCCAGAAGATAAAAACGAACATAGTAAAGATATTTATTGACCACCAATGGCTATTGAAAAATAAGAGGGGCAACAGCAAAAATTATGAAGTGCTATATAGGAGAAATCTTCTGTGATGTTAAATCTTCATTGTGATTAAAGATATAAATATAGACAAATATAGACATGCATATATGTATAATTATTTATTTTAATTGTGATGAGTTTGTAACCCAATAAAATACTTTCCAAAAAGAAATTTGACCAAAAGGAAGCAATAGATAGATATGCTTTCTATATTAAATGATTAAAGACTAAACTAGAAACACTATCTGGATGAAAATGTTATTAACATTTTGTTCATTAGGAAGTACAAAACACTCAGTACTAATTGGACTCAGTTTTCAGAATTCAGATCATAGAGAAATATTCAAGTCCTGTCAGGCCTTCTCCCTGAGTGAGAGGACTGGATTCAGATTTTAGGAAGGACCTGACATCTGGCTGGAATTTACAGAACAAAACACCAAGGATAGACTGATGCATCAGAGAACAGAGTGCTATGTGAGAGGGACAAAGTCCTTCATTAGAGATGAAACAGGTCAGTCCTAACATTCCAATCCTCCTCAGTTCGGCCGTGATTAAGAAATAGTCAAGTGGAATGCTATACAGCAGGCACACATGGTCCCTCTCTATGCGATTGTCCTCAACTGTTGATTTACAGAAGAGTTTCAGTAATTCTGACTCCTGTGATTCTGACTCTTGTGATCCTCTCTCTCTCTCTCTCTCTCTCTCTCTCTCTCTCTCTCTCTCTCACACACACACACACACACACACACACACACACACATACACACTTTGACTAACATTCATGGTGCTTGAAAGTACATTCAGCATTACCAAAGGAGAAAGGAATTCATCAATATCACCCAGTCACAAAACCTGGGACCTGCAACATCAGGCTGCCTACAAGTAATACTTCTGTAACAGTGGTACAAATGTTAAGAGAGTAACCAACTATGATTTAATTTGGGTTTAAGTACCACACCATGAGATAGAACACATATCTGACATTGCTAAAGTGCCCAAGAACCTGAGACTAGGTTGGCCATGGGTCTAGGAGAAAGCTTAATACTATTATTCTGTTAAAACAACATGAATAAAATTGCTGCTCATAATGTATACTATACTCATAGGTCAGTGACTTGCCCAACCCTCCTCAGCAAAGTTTCTTGTAGTAGATTGGGATATGGACAAAAGAAAGCATTCAGAAGTTGCTAAGAGGGCTAAATTTGAACAAATGAGAATGTGTGTGTATATAGAAGTGATAAAACCAATTTGGCCCATACCATTAGTACAGTAAAAGTTAATAGTGAATTTCTCAGTACTCACTTGTCTGAACTAATTATGATATATATATATGTATATATGTATATATATGTATATATATAGTTATAGTTATAATTTATTTATAATGACCTATATCCCCTTGATCCTACATTTAGTGGTTTAAATCCTGGTTCTGTTACTTCTGTCTTCACTAAGGTTCTCAATATGAGTGTTAGAGATGCTTACCAGTAACTCATATACTCTCTTTAGTAGGTTAATGCCCCTAAATACTGAATAAGGTTTATTGAAAAGCCAATTCTTCTCTCTCTTTCTCTCTCTCTCTCTCTTACACACACACACACACACACACACACACACACACACACACACACACACACTACATTTCTCCCTTAGTTGATCTTTTCAGTAAGAAAATATTCAGAAATAGGAGAAGGTTACCTCGATAGTCCAGACTTGGGTTCTCAGATTTCTTACTTCAGTGGGAAGAACCCAAGGCCAAAAGCCTAGAAACTTAGTATTTGGTCTTACCTCTCCAAACCCATCCATGGTGAATTTGACTTTGACCCAATGCCTCCATTATCTACTACCTGTGACAGTAGAGATATAGAAAAAACAGTAGATAGGAGAGACCAGAGAACACACAGCATGAGGATTCACTCAGCATTCAGTGAAGGGTGTCATACTACACCATGAAGGGTATTACATTATTACTGTAACAAATGAGGCAATTCCATGTAATTTATCTGGTAATCAAAAGAGGTTTATTTCTGAAATAGCTTACAGCCAATAGGGGTTGGTTATAGGATCTGGGAGAAATGAGGTACTATCCAGCAGAGAACTCTGGCTTGGTTTTCCATCCAGCTTCCAGGACTATAAGGTATCCAGAAGAGGCCAAACACATATGCACCTCCAGTCTTAAGGGGTTTCCTCTCAGCCATGCCCCAGGGGCAGGTCAGCCCTAGGGCCAGGTCACAGGCAGGTGTTGCAGTTACCAGCTGTCACTCTAGGTGCAGTGTTTCAATGTCAAAGCTGTAAAAACTACCCACTACGTCTCCCCATTTTTGTCTAAATAAGAAAATTCTAACCTAATACAAAGCTATTTACAATAGGGATGATTACCAAATATTGTCCTGGAGGAATAAGGGATAATGACCTATACAAGATAAAGCTATACCAACAAGAACAACACCAAACAAGAAACACATACTAAAATCCAGAGGATATTACTGTAATTAATGAGGCAATTCCACATAATTTATCTGATAATCAAGAGAGGTTTACTTCTGGGATAACTTACAGCCAATAGGGGTTGGTTACAGGATCCGGGAGAGATGAGGTACCATCCAACAGAGAACTCTGGTTTGGTGTCCCATCCAGCTTCCAGTACCATAAGGTATCCAGAAGGGGCCAAACACATATGCACTTTGAGTCTTAATGGGCTCCCTCTCAGCCATGCCCCAGGGGCAGGTCATAGGCAGGTGTGGAAGTTACCTGCTGTCACTCTAGTGTTTCAAGGTCGAAGCAGGAACAGCTACCCACTACATCACATGCCATAGCAGAAAAAACAAGTCAGCCCCAGACCCCTTCTCTTTCAATAAATTCATAATATAGCCTTCATGGAAGCCCCATGTGGACTTCTTTTAACTTTAATTATATCACAAAGGTCTCACTTGAAAATGTCATTAACATATAAACTATGAAATTAAATTCCTAACATATGAATTTGGTAGGACACATTATAACCACAGCAGGAAACTAAGTATGAACTGGTAAAAAGACTTTCCCATAAGTCATGAAAAACAACATGTAGTTGGTCACTTTTTTAGTCATTGACTCTTTGGCTCTTTTGAGTGCCCACTACTGAGCTCCCAAATAAAAATATGGAAACTTATTCTTTCTTAGGAATACCCTGCCTTAGTTTGGCTCTTTTCTAGCCAGCTTTTCTTATCTTAAATTATCCCATGTACCTTTTGCCTCTGAGCTTTTATATTTCCCTATGCTATGTACCTTTCTCTTACTCCGTGGCTTGCTGTTTAGCTGGAGGCTGGACCCTGGAGTCCTCCTCTCCTCCTAGCACTCCCCAAACTTTCTTCCCAGATTTCTCCTCCTATTTAATCTCTCTGCCTGCCAGCCCTGCCTATCCTTTCTCCTGCCTAGCTATTGGCTCTTCAGCTCTTTATTAGACCAACCAGGTGTTTTAAACAGGCAAAGCAACATAGCTGCACAGAGTTAAACAAATGCAACATAAAAGAATGCAACACATCTTTGCATCATTAAACAAATATTCCACAGCATCAACAAATGTAACACATCTTTAACTAATATTTTTTATCAACAACAGACATTGGACAGCAGGATTCTTTTTCCTCTACCATATGTACCAAAATACAAGAACTTCAAAGTATAATTTGCTGGCAAATCCTTATGCAAGATCAAAATAGACATTAGGAAGACCAGACACAGGGTCTAGACAACAGCCACTTTTCCTTCTGACACCTTTGACGAAGGGTAATGATGGAACTTGATTCTTCTGGATATGACTTGATAAATTCGGGGAAAAATTACAGCCACACATGGTACTTGAAGTGCCCATATTAACTATTGTTTTTCGTCATTTAGTCACTTAATTCATCAACAAACAGCCAGTATTAACTATGTCCTCTTTTCAAAGTACTATGTGCTGTGGGATGGTCTGTATGTCAAGTGTGTTGCTGATTGGTCAGTAAATAAATCACTGATTGGCCATTGGCTAGGCAGGAAGTATAGGCAGGACAAGGAGAAGAATTCTGGGAAGTGGAAGGCTGAGGGAGAAACACTGCCAGCCACCACCATGACAAGCCGCATGTGAAGATGCCAGTAAGCCACGAGCCATGTGGCAAGGTGTAGATTTATAGAAATGGATTAATTTAAGCTGTAAGAACAGTTAGCAAGAAGCCTGCCATGGCCATACAGTTTGTAACCAATATAAGTCCCTGTGTTTACTTGGTTGGGTCTGAGTGGCTGTGGGACTGGCAGGTGAGAGAGATTTGTCCTGACTGTGGGCCAGGCAGGAAAACTCAAGCTACATATGGCGCCCAACGTGTTGGCAAGAGTTTCCACCTAAAACCTGAGTAAAAAGATTCTAAAATGGAGCTAAAAACAGGTCCTAGTTGTCTCTTTTAAGCTAGCGGCAGCCTGCATGTTTGAGCTATGGTGGGTTCCTAGAGTGTGCGCTCGACCTGCAGTTTGGCGGGAATGAGGCCTCTGCAAGTGGCACATTAAGCTGTGTGGTGGATTTAGCCTTTGCTGGTACAAAACAAAACAAAACAAAAAAAAAGGTTTCTGAGCTACACACTACTTTGATAGAAGCATAGACCCACTATTTCTGAGAGTTGATGGCTCCCAGAGCTGGCGGAAAACGTACCACCGCCATGTTGGGAAGCTAAAGTGGGCGGAGCCAGCAGCCACAGGGCCAGCGCCTTTTCAGGCTTAGAAGGCTGCAGTTTAAAGCAATAGGCTCAAGCTAATATAAAAAAATAAGCCACGTAAAGATGGCTACCACACAGAGAATCTGGATTATGTTCTCTTTGATATTCGTAATTGAAGAAAAACATTTGATTACAAAAGCTGTTGAGTTATGCCAAAATGTATATTTTAAAGGTACCTTGACTTCAAAATTTGGATGTAAGGATATGTTGCTTTGGAAAGGAGGCTCTGCTTTTGTTTTCACAGAAAGCCAGAGGCTATGGATTTGTTCCAGATTAAGATACATCAGGTTTGACCAGCCAAGACCACCTGAAAGGTCTCCGATGACACCATGGCCCAGATGATCCAACATCCAGAACCGTTTCAAGGCAACTGGCTCAGACGATACACCCTCATGGACTACTCCGTAATCCTAAAATATTCTTTGTGTCCCCATAAGATACAGCGCCCCCCTCCAGCAGGAAGTAGTAAGAGAAGCTACGCCCAAATTCCCAAATATACCAAGCTGACTTTGGATATGTGTAAAGGTTAAAACCTTCCTTTTTAAGAAAAGAAAAGGGGAAGTGCTGTGGGATGGTCTGTATGTCAAGTGTGTTGCTGATTGGTCAGTAAATAAATCACTGATTGGCCATTGGCTAGGCAGGAAGTATAGGCGGGACAAGGAGAAGAATTCTGGGAAGTGGAAGGCTGAGGGAGAGACACTGCCAGCCGCCACCATGGCAAGCCGCATGTGAAGATGCCGGTAAGCCATGAGCCACGTGGCAAGGTATAGATTTATAGAAATGGATTAATTTAAGCTGTAAGAACAGTTAGCAAGAAGCCTGCCGTGGCCATACAGTTTGTAACCAATATAAGTCCCTGTGTTTACTTGGTTGGGTCTGAGTGGCTGTGGGACTGGCAAGTGAGAGAGATTTGTCCTGACTGTGGGCCAGGCAGAAAAACTCAAGCTACAACTATGTTAGGATATAAACTAGAAGTCTGAGGGGTGACTGAGACAATCAAGCTCTTGAATGGCATAGAATCTTGAACTGAATGCTCGAGCCTCTTATTAAAGCAGAACAGGAAAATAAAGTTATGAAAGACCTGGGGTTTGGTCGGGTCCCATGTAGGTTCCACAGCTGTCAGCCTAAAGTCTGTAATTTCTCTGAGCTTGGTTCAGTTGTCTCTGCAGATTTCCCCTCATGATCTTGACCCCTGTAGCTCATATAATCCCTCTTCCATTTCTTTAACTGGACTCCTGGAGCTCAGCCTGGTGGTTGGCTATGAATCTCTGCATCTGCTTCCATCACTTACTGGATGAAGACTCTATGATGACAGTTAGGGTAGTCACCAATCTGATTACCAGGGTAGGCCAGTTCAGGAACACTCACCACTATTACTAGTACTCTGAGTGGGACCAGACTAGACCCTCTGCACATAGGAGACAGCTGTGTAGCTGGGTCTATTTGAGGGACCCCTGGCAGTGTGATCAGGATCTATCTCTGGTGCATGAGCTGGCTTTCTGGAACCCATTACCTGTGGTCAGACACCTTGATCTCCCTTGATGCAGTGGGGAGGGGCTTGGTCCTGCCTCAACTAAATGTACCAGGCTTAGCTGTCCCCCATGGGAGAACTTACCTTGTTGAAGCAAGGGATAAGAGGTAAGTCGGGGAGTGGGAAGGTGGGGGGAAGAGTGAGAGGAAAGATGAGAGGGGGATTTATGGTTGTATGCAAAATGAATAAAAAATTTAAAAAAGAATGTTAAAGATCATTGAAATTGTATGAATTTTATTAATAATTATAAAATAAAATATATTTACATCTAAAAAAAGAGAAAAAGACTTGGGATTTGAGAGGAAGGCAAGAGAGTTGAATTTCCAATAAAGAAGAGCAAGACGATCTTGGAGCTCTGAGATGTGACTAACACATCTGACTACAGTCTCTAAATAAGATGTCATGATTTCACTGGTATCACAGTCCAAATTAATGTGTGTCTGACTCTTAAGGCCCTTTCTGATTCTTAAGCCATAGCAGTATAATATGTCAAGTGGAACTAGGCTTAGGAGGAACTCCCCAATGCATGTGACCACAGCGCCACCATGTGTTGGCTCATCATATGTACAGTTCCCTTGTCAGAGGCACAATTTAGTCCATTCCTTCAACAAACCTCTGCCCAGTTTGCTAGTGTGGGGCAAAAGGGGCACAGACAGCCTTCAAAGCCCAGAATCTCCCTCTAGTCCTGCTGCTGAGCTATAGTTCATCCCAACAGGAAGAGCACAGGTGTCACAGCTTTGGCATGGGGACTTTCTGAGATACCAGAGACGAAATGATGCCTACATTTTACTCATAACAGAAGACAAAAAAAATCTAGGTTAAGGCTGTGAGTGTACCACAAGGAAAGACACTAGATATTTTATTTTATATAATTTCATTTTTTTCTTTTTTATTATTAAGAAGTTTTCTATTAATTTTACATACTAACCACAGATACCCCTCTCCTCCCCCCTCAGCCTTCCCCCTAATACAGCCCCCATTTCCACCTCCTCCAAGCCAAGACCTCTCATGGGGAGTCAGCAGAGCCTGGTATCTTCAGTTGAGGCAAGTGCAAGTCTCTTCCCCTGCACCAAGACTGTGTTCCATCATAGGTACTGAGCTCCAAAAAGCCCACACATGTACCAGGGACAGATCCTGATCTCACTGTCAGGGGGCCCTTTAAGCAGGTCAAGCTACACAACTGTCTCTCCTGTGCAGAGAACATAGTCCAGTCATATGGAGGCTCAGCAGCTATTGGTCCACAGTTCATGAGTTCCTTAGTCTGGTTTGGTTGTCTCTGTAGGTTTCCCCATCATGATCTTGATGCCCCTGGTTCATAGAATCTCTCTTCTCTCTCTTTGACTGGGCTCCTGGAGCCCAACTTGGTGCTTGGCTGTGGATCTATGCATCTGCTTCCATCAGTTACTGGATGAAGGCTCTATGATGACAGTTATGGTATTGGCAAATCTGATTAACAGGGTAAGCCAGCTCAGGCACCCTCTCCACTATTGCTCGTAGCCTAAGGTGTGGTCATCCTTGTGGATTCCTGGGAACTTCCCTAGCACCCTGTTTCTCTCTATTCTCATGATGTCTTCCTCTATCATGGTATCTCTTTATTTGTTCGCCAACTCTGTCTCTGTTCCAAGTCAACCATTACATTCCCTTATGTTCTCATCACCCATCCCCTACCATTCATTGCCCTCCCAGCCACAGTTTACTCATGGAGATCTCATCTATTTCCCCTTGCCAGGGTAATCCATGTGTCTCTCTTAGGGTTCTCCTTTTTAGCTAGCTTTTCTGGAGCTGTGAATTTTAGTCTAGCTACCCTTTGCTTTACTTCTAGTATCCATTTATGAGTGAGTACATACCATGTTTGTCCTTCTGGGTACCTCACTCAGGATGATATTTTCTAGTTCCATCATTTGCCTGCAAATTTCATGTTGTCATTGTTTTTTTTTTTTACAGCTGAGTAGTACTCCATTGTGTATATGTACCACATTTTCTTTATCCATTCTTCAGTTGAGGGGCATCTAAGTTGTTTCCAGGTTCTGGCTATTATGAGTAATGTTTTTATGAACAAAGTTGAGCACCTCTCCTTGTGGTATTTTTGAGCATTTCTCAGGTATATGCCCAAGAGTAGTATAGCTGGGTCTTGAAGTAGATTGATTCCCAATTTCCTGAGAAATCACCATACTGATTTTCATAGTGGCTGTCCAAGTTTGCACTCCCACCAATAGTGGAGGAGTGTTCCCCTTGCTCTGCATCCTCTCCAACATAAGCTGTTATCAGTGTTTTTAATCATAGCTGTTCTTAGAGGTGTATGATGGTATCTCAGAGTCATTTTGACTTGCATTTCCCTCATGACTAAGGATGTTGAGCAAATTCTTAAATGTCTTTTGGCCATTTGAGATTCTTCTGTCAAGAATTCTCTGTTTGGCAATGTAGCCCATTTTTTAATTGGATTGTTTGGTATTTTGATGTCTAGGTTCTTGAATTCTTTATATATTTTGGAGATCAGATATCTGTCAGATGTGGGCTTGGTAAAGATCTTTCCCATTCTGTAGGCTGTCATTTTCTCTTATTGACCATATCCTTTGACTTAAAAAAGCTTCAGTTTCAGGAGGTCCCATTTATTAATTGTTGCTTTCAGTGTCTGTGCTACTGCTATTGTATTTAGGAAGTGGTCTCCTGTGCCAATGCATTCAAGACTACTTCCTATTTTCTTTTCAATCAAGTTCAGTGTAACTGGATTTATGTTGAGGTCTTTGATCCACTTGGATTTGTGTTTTGTGCATGGTAATAGATATGGATCTATTTGCAATCTTCTACATGTTGACAACCAGTTATGCCAGCACCATTTGTTGAAGATGCTTTCTTTTTTCCATTGTACAGTTTTGGCTTCTTTGTCAAAAATCAGGTGTTCATAGGTGTGTGGATTAACGTAAGGGTCTTCAGTTTGATGCCATTGGTCCACATGTCGATTTGTATGCCAATACCAAGCTGTTTTTATTACTATAGCTCCATAGTGGAGCTTGAGGTCAGGGATGGTGATGCCTCCAGATGTTGCTTTATTTTATAGGATTGTTTTAGCTATCCTGTTTTTTTTTTTTGTTTTGTTTTGTTTTGTTTTTCCATATGAAGGTGAGCATTGTTCTTTTTAAGTCTGTGAAGAATTGTGTTAGGATTTTGATGGGGATTGCTGTGAATCTGTACATTGCTTTTGGTAAGATTGCCATTTTTACTATGTTTATCCTACCTATCCATGAGCATGGGAGATCTTTCAATTTTCTGAAATCTTCCTTGGTTTCTTTCTTCAGAGGCTTAAAGTTCTTATAATACAGGTTTTCCATTGGTTAGTTAGAGTTACCCCCAAGGTATTTTATATCATTTGTGAGCTATTGAGAAGGGTGAGGTTCCTCTGATTTCTTCTTCAGACCATTTATCATTTGTATATAGGAAGGCTACTGACTTTTTTTTTTTAGTTAATCTTGTACCGTGCTGTGGGAGTTCTCTGGTAGAATTTATAGTGTCACTTATGTATACTATCATATCATCTGCAAATAGTGAAAATTTGATTTCTTCCTTTTCAATTTGTATCCCCTTGATCTCCATTGGTTGTCTCATTGCTCTAGCTAGAACTTCAAGTACTATATTGCATAAATATGGGGAGAATGTCTTGTTCTTCATTTTAGTGGAATCACTTTGAGTTTCTCTATACTTAATTTGTTGTTGGCGGTTGGCTTGCTTTAAATTGCCTTTATAATGTTTAGGTATGTTCCTTGTATTCCTGATATCTCCAATATCTTTATCATGAAGGAATGTTAGATTTTGTCAAAGACTTTTTTGGCATCTAATGAGATGATCATGTTTTTTTTTTTCCTTTCAGTTTGTTTATATGGTATATTCCATTGACAGATTTTCGTATGTCCAACCATCCTTGCATCTCTGGAATGAAGCCTGCTTGGTCATGGTGGATAACTTTTTTGATGTATTCTTGGGTTTGGTTTGACAGTATTTTATTCAGTATTTCTGCATCAATGTTCATGAAGGAGATGGGTCTGTAATTCTCTTTCTTGTTGCAACTTTGTATGATTTGAGTACCAGGGTAACTGTAGCATTATAAAAAGAGTTTGATAATGATGTTCCTTCTGTTTGTATTGTGTCGAAAAATTTGAAGAGTATTGACATTAGTTCTTTGAAATTATGGTAGAATTCTGTGCTGAAACTATCTGGTCCTGAGCTTTCTTTGGTTGGGAGATTTTTAATGACTGTTTCTATTTCCTTAGGGGTTATTGGTCTATTTAAATTGTTTATCTGGTCTTGATTTAAATTTAGTATGAGGTATAATCCAGAAAATTTTCTGTTTCTTTCAGATTTTTCCAGTTTTGTGCAGTATCGGTTTTGAAGTATGACATGATGATTCTCTGGATTTCCTCATTGTCTGTTGTTATGTCTCCCTTTTCATTTCTGATTCCGTTAATTTGGATGTTCTCTCTCTCTCTACCTTTTGGTTAGTCTGGACAAGGGCTTATCTATCTTACTGATTTTCTCAAAGAACCAACACTTTGTTTCATTGTTTCTTTGTATTGTTCTCTTTGTTTCTATTTTATTGATTTTAATCCACATTTTGATTAATTCCTGGCATTTATTCCTCCTGTGTAAGTTTGCTATTTTTGTTCTAGAGCTTTCAGGTGTGCTGTTAAGTCACTAGTGTGAGAATTTCTCCATCTTCTTTATGTGGGCATTTCATGCTAAGAATTTTCCTCTTAGCACTGCTTTCATAGTGTCCCATATGTTTGAGTATGTTGTACATTCATTTTCACTGAATTCTAGAAAATCTTTAATTTATTAATTAATGTATCTTTAATTTCTTTCTTTGATCCATTCTTCCTTGATCCATTGGTGATTCAGTTGAGCATTGTTCAGTTTCCATGAGATTGTAGGCTTTCTGTAATTTTTGTTGTTGAAATTTAACTTTAAACCATAGTGGTCTGATAGAATACAGGAGGTTATTCCAATTTTTTGCATCTGTTGAGATTTGCTTGTGACAGAGTATGTGGTTGATTTTAGAGAAGGTTTCATGGAGTGCTGAAAAGATGGTATATTGATTTTTCTTTTAGGGTAGAATGTTCTGTAGATATCTATTAAGTCCACTTGAGTCATAATATCTGTTAGTTCCCTTAATTCACTGCTAAGTTTCTGTCTGGAAGACCTGTCCATTGGTGAGTGTGTGGTGTTGAAATCTCCCACTACTAGTGTTTGTGGTTTGATGTGCAATTTAAGCTTTAGTAATGACTCTTTTACAAATTTGGGTGCCCTTGTATTGGGGACATACCTGTTCAGAATTGAGACTTAACTTAGTGGATTTTTTCTGTGATGAATATATAATATCCTTCTTGATCTCTTTTGATTGATTTTAGTTTGAAGTCTCTTTTCTTAGATACTATGATAACTACACCACCTTGTTTCTTGGGTCTATTTAATTGGAAAGTCTTTTCCCAGACTGTCTGTCTTTGAAGATGATGTGTGTTTCTTGAATGAAGCTGAAAGATAGATCCTGTTTTCGTATCCATTCTGTTAGCCTGTGTCTTTTTATAGGCAAATTGAGTCCATTGACTTTAAGGGATATTAATAACCAGTGATTTTAATTCCTGTTATTTTTCAGTTGTAGTGTTGTGTGTTTCCCTTCTTTGGTATTTGTGTGGGATTATCTATTGCCTGTGTTTTAATGGATGTATCTAACTTCCTTAGGTTGGATTTTTCCTCCTACTGCTTTCTGTAGGGCTGAATTTGTAGATAGATATTGTTGAAATCGGCTTTTATCATGGAATATTTTGTTTGCTTAGTCTATAGCAATTGACAGTTTTTTGGGGTATAATAGTCGGTTGGCATCCATGGTCTCTTAGTGTCTGTATAATGTCTGTCAAGAACCTTCTGGCTTTCAGAGTCTCCATTGAGAATCTGAGAATCAGGTGTTATTTTGATGAGTCAGCCTTTATATGTTACTTGGCCTTTTTCCTTTGCAGTTCTTAATTTTTTTCTTTATTCTGTATGTTTATTGGCTTGATTATAATGTGGTGAGGGGACTGTTTGGGGGGTCCCATCTAGTTGGTGGTCTGCAAGCTTCTTGTATTTTCAAAGGCTTTCTTTCATTATGTTGGGAAAGTTTTCTTCTATGAGTTTGTTGAGTATATTCTCTGTGTCTTTGAGCTGGTATTCTTCTCCTTCTTCTTTCCCTATTATTCTTAGGTTTGGTCTTTTCATGGTGTCCTAGTTTTCCTGGATGTTTTGTGGTATGACTTTGTTGGCTTTAATGTTTTCTTTGACTGATGAATCTATTTCCTCTATCATATCTTCAATGCCATCTCTTGCATTCTGTTTGTTATGCTTGCTTCTGTAGTTCCTGTTCATTTACTCCGATTTTCCATTTCCAGCATTCCCTCAATTTGTGTCCTCTTTATTGCCTCTATTTCAGTTTTCAAGTCTTAAACTGTTTCCTTCACTAGTTTGATTGCTTTTTCTCGGTTTTCTTGGCTTTCTTTAAAGGACTTATTGATTTCTTCCAATTTTTTTTGTTTGTCTTTTCTTCGATTACTTTAAGGGAATTTTTCATCTCTATTTTAAAGACCTCTATCATCTTCTTAAAGTCATTTTTGAGGTCGATTTCTTCAGTTTCTTCTGTATTGCGATGTTCAGGTCTTGCTGATGTAGAACCAGTAGGTTCTGGTTTTGCCATATTGCTATTTATGTTGTTGAATGTATTTTTGCACTGGAGTCTACCCATCTCTTCCTCCAATTGGTATAAATGGTGTCTGTGTCTGAGGGAGCCTCTTTTGGTGTAATTGGCACTCTTGGTCCAATGAGAGCTCTTATTCCAATGGGAGCTCTTGGTCCAATCAGAACTCTTGGTCCACTTGCAGCTGGGTTACTATGTGTCTCTGGGGACAGCTGTGATCTCAGAGAATGGGTGGGTTTGGGGGCGGGGTGGGGCTTGTAGGTTAAGGGTCTGGTGGGGGATAATGGTACTCCAGCCTGCCTGCAGGAGTCTTGCCTGCTGGCTTGCAAGTGGGGCTGCAATGTATAGGGGTATTGGGGCATGTGTTGAGCCCCTGGGCCTAAAGCCTATAGGCTGGAGTGATAAGCTAGAAGAACAAAGACCTGCTTGTTGAACCAATTGGAGCAGATGGAGTCTGTGTCTCCCACTATATATTTTAGATGGCTGGCATACCATATGTTTTGGCCAAAGGGAAAAAAAAAGTAAATAACCAAAGTAGAGAAATACACCTTTTTTTTTTTCATTTGCACTTGTGTATCTACATACATGTATGTCACAACTGTGAGAAGTCACAGAAAATGGGAGACACAGCTAGGCCAAGCCTGTTTTGTCCAATAGGCTGCCTGGACCCTGTGGACAGTGATGGATCCATTTAAAAATCCAAGTGACTGAACTTGAGGTTTGAGGGGAAAGGAGGACTAGGGCTATGTCTGTAGTGTTGGTCGCCTCTGCCTCCCCCCACATTTACCAACCCACACCCACAATGGCAGGTGAATGGACATTCACAGAGCAGCAAAAGACAGGGACTTGGAGATCTGGGGCAGAGGATGAGTGGAGCAACCCTCCCCTCCCACCTCCCCTCCCTGCAAAGGAGATTCATGGCACTGGTCCTGTACAGGTTGTCTGATTCCACTGCTCTTTTGTACAGCTGACTGCCACTGTCAGAGTTCTCAGTCTGGATTACCAACATTCTTGCCAGATGTAACATGGAAACACACAGAGATCTGCTTCTGAGAACATTTCTTAAGGTTCTGTTTAGGCTGGCCCTTAGGAAAAGAGAGATTCACTCAGGCCCTGACCTACACTTCTGCTTCAGCATTTCATTGAGTTATGTTTAGTGCTATCTGGTTGCAGAAAATTGAATTACCTCTCCCTCCCTCCCTCCCTCCCTCCCTCCTTCCTTCCCTTCCACACTCCTTCTCTCCCTCCCTTCCTGTCCCACTTCATAGACAACAACCTGTAAACACAAGAGTAGACACATTCATCAAAGTGCTCTTTAGCATATTAACCCACACATCCTAAAACACCAAATTCTTCAACAACCAGGTTATTATTTAGCCCAAAGAAATGTCTTACCACATCCTCAAAAATGAAATCCTGCCCTTGGTTTCCCGGACAAATAGTCAAGGGAACTGGAGCAGCTTTGGCCTGCTCAAATAAAACTATAAGAAAGGAGTCAGTCTGGGAAGATGCAGAGAGGAGAGGACCAAAATACATAATGAAAGGCAGAGCAAAGGATGTGCAGGGAATATGTGCCAAGGTGGAGATGCCTTCTCTGCTGGCTGGCAGGGATGTGCACCACAGTGACTGGCTAGCTCTCCTTTTGTTTCTGCCAGTCTTCCTTTGCCTCCTGGTGCTTGGTGTACTGAGTCACAGAGAACGTATACTGCAAGAAAACTATCCTAATGGGTGGCAGTCACATGAGCCCAGCCAATTGCTAAGAACAGCAAGTGCCCAAAGAGCTGTACTGATTTTGCCAAGTGCGTTCCCTCCTTTTAATGTTGTCAAGCCTATTTCCCCCTCTGCTATACTGAGCAATATTTTTTAAGTGGCATTTAAGGCATTTCTGTAATTGTTAAGTGTCCATGTCATTACATTCAACCTTCTGATGTAGTGTTCCTGTAATGATTCCTGTAGTTTTAAAACCTTGTTCTGTATAAAAAGAACAGAGTAGAAAAGCAATCTACAGAGCATGGGGCTGCCGATTAAAGTGGGAGAGCTTGAAGCAATTTTGAGGAGGAAAGCATGCTTGCCTTCCCTCCAGTGCCCCTCCTGCCTCTGTTACCTCAGACTTCATCCTGAGGAGCAGGGCCGTACCTATGTTGCCTCCACAACCATTGTCAGTAAAAACATGTTTGTTGAGCTTTCTGGTTCCAGAAGCAGAGTTCAGTCACTCTGATGGGGTCTTAGTTTAGCATTGCACCCAAATAGCTCAAGCTAACATCAGAGACAAGAGCTAAGAGGCGTCTCTTCTTATGGCTGACTTGGCTCAGGGCTTGATCTAAATTCTAATCTATAGGGTCCCGTATATGCTACTGGTCTCTCTCCCCCATTTCCTTACCCCTTCTCCTCCCTTTAACAAAATAAAATTTATAAAAAAAAAGATATTTTTCCCTAGAGTTCTAGGGGATGAAGTCTACCACCAAGCACTGCAGTTAGTGACTGGTGAGAACTTCTTTTCCCTTTCAATGTGGTGCTATGAGCTCTGTGTTCTTCAGAAGTCTGTTCTTTATTATTTCTATTTATACTACAATGAAATTAAGTACTGATCCCCACGTTTGCAATTGGACATATTTCCTAATTATCATTAGACAGAGTTTGTATTGCTCTGAGAAAATGCCATGGAGGAAAGGGTTTTTTCATCTTACTGTCCACAGCACAGTCCATCACTAAGGGAAGTCGGGGTCAGAACTCACACAGTGCAGGAACATGGAGGCAGGAGCTGATACAGAAGCCATGGAGGAATGCTGTTTACTGACTTACTCCTCATTGCTAGCTCAACCTACTTTGTTATAGCACCTATGACCACCAGCCCAAGTGACCACCCACAGTAATCTAGTTCCACCTATAGCAATCATCAATCAAGAAAGTGCACCAAAGGCTTGCTCACAAGCCAAGCAACATCTTAGAAGACTAACATAATAGAGCTTCTAACAGATGTCAACAACTGCCTGACTCAACACAACTGCCATGTGATTCGTATTGTTTATTTATCCCATTGATGGTCAGATCTTCTGATATTTGCACCTAAAGGATTCTTCTTTGACATAACTGGCAAATACTTATTCCTGCAATGACCTTATTTTAATTGATTCTAGATGATGAACTTGATCCGAGTGAAGCAACTATACAGGCTATGAGGATAACCTTCTACCTGTAATAGTTAGGTGGCAGTGGAGGATGGGGGGGGTCTGTTATAAACTTCTCTCAATAGAATTTACTTGTTAGATAGCAGCCTCTTTGGAATTTCTGACTTAAGAGAGAGAGAGAGAAAGAGAGAGAAATCTTCTCAGTGTGCCACTCAAGGGCTCCTGTGACTTACACATGCAGTGAAAATCCAGACTTAGTCAAACACAGAGGTTACCTTGAGATCTTATCACACTGAGCTCCTTAGGGACTGCCAGGCAGTGTTTAGCAGGTATGAGGGGAGCACTCTCATTGCTGTACCTCCTCCAACTGACTCTCCTCCTGGACTGGATTGAGTCTCTGGTGTTTTGTTCAGAACATAACTTACATTACAGCCACTTTGGAAATCAGTGTGGGGGTTTCTTAGAAAACAATCTACCTTGGAAAGCAATCTACCTTGAGACACAGCATTACCACTCTTGGGCATATACCCAAAGGAAGATCAATTATACCACAAGGACACTTGGACAACTGTGTTCATAGCAGCATTTTTTCATAATAGCCAGAACCTAGAAACAACCTAGATGCCCCTCAAAAAGAATGGATAAAGGAAATATGGTACATTTACATAATGGAGTATTACTCATCTGTAAAAACAATGACTTCATGAAATTTGCAGGCAAATGGATGGAACTAGGAAAAATTATCCTGAGCAAGGTAACCCAGATCCAGAAAGACAAACATGGTATGTATTCACTCAGAAGTGAATACTAGATGTAAAGTAAAAGATAACCAGACCACAATACATAGCTCCAGAGAAACTACATAACTTAGGAGGACCCTAAGAAGGATGCATGGATTGCCTTGGGAAGGGGAAATAGATGAGTCCGTCTGGGTAAACTGGGAGTTGGGTGTGGTAAAGGGGAGGGCATGGGGGATGAGAACATGGGGGAATGTGATGGTCATGTTGGAGGAGGGGAGAGCAATGAAAAAGATATCTCAATAGAGGGTGCCATTACAAGACTAGGGAGAAACATGATGCTAGGGAAATTCCTAGAAATCCACAAGGATGACCCAAGCTAAGACCCCTAGCAATAGGGGAGACAATGCCTGAACTGTTCTTCTCCTGTAATCAGGTAGGTTACTACCTTAACTGTCACAATAAAACCTTCACCCAGTAACTGATGGAAGCAGATGCAGAGACCCACATCCAAGTACCAGGCCAAACTCTAAGAGTCCAGTAAAAGTGAGAAAGAGGAATTATAGGAGCAATGGGTGGGGTTCAAGATAATAACAGGGAAACCCACAGAGTCGGTTGACCTGAACTTGTGGGAGCTCAGGGACTATAGCTGGGGAGACTGCATGGGACTAAACTATGACATCTGCAAGTGGGTGACAGTTTTGTAGCCTGGTCTGTTTGTAGGACCCCTGGCAGTGGGACTAGAATCTATCCCTGGTGCATGAGCTGGCTTTTTGACATCCATTCCATATGGTGGGATGTCTTGCTCAGGCTTGATGTGGGGAGAGAGGCTTCTCTTCTCTCAACCAAATGTTATAGGCCTTGTTGACTCCACATGGGAGGCCTTACCCTTTCTGAGGAGCCCATGAGGGTGAGTTGGGAGGGGTGAGAGGTAGCAGGAGCAGGTGAGGGAGGGGGAGCTGTGGTTGGTATGTAAAATGAATAAAAAATATTAATTAATTAAAAAAATCACTGATGGAGTACCAGTGGATTCATGACTAAAGACAATCACTTCCATCTCCCAAGATGTATCATCAGAAAACAGTTCACCATTGAGGAGTAGGGCCCCTTTAGTCCCTCCTCCAACCATGCGAGGCTGTTAATGGACATCACTCAGGTGTTTATTCTCCTTAAGTTCTTCTTTGTTAATTTTGTTGTATTTGTTTCTTTGTGTTTTCTTTAAGCTCCTTGAATTTTGATGAAGTTTATAATTTTCTTTTAAATTATGCATCTTAGGATTCACACAGGGAATTCTCGTCAGCAAACGTTTCTATAGGCCTGATAGGTTTAGGGGTAAGATGCTGCCTTGATCTTTTATATCCTGGGAATATGTCACGAGATGCCAGCATGGGGACTTCTTTTGTCAATTCAGTGTTAAATGTGAGCAGAGCAGATTGGGCAAGGGAAAGGTGGGGTCTGGAAGTCGGGTGTGGCTTACGTGGAATGACATCGGGCAAACACAGGGAGCACGGCTGGTGTGCAGGAAATGCGTTCTTCAAACCACACATTTTTAAGGAATCTGGATTCCTTTTCATGGGAAATGGTATTTAGAGACTAGAATATATTACCGAGGTCCACTCCTTGCTAGTGAAAGACTGCTGCTTTTCTTTCTTATCTTTTTATTGGTCAGATTTAGGGAATAACAGGTTGATTAAGATTATAAAAGTCTCATATCTGTACCTCTGTGTTGAGCTCCTCCTATCTTTAGCAGATAAAATGATGAATTTTGGGTCAGCTCTTAAGCTGAAATATAAGCCCATATGGTAATGTTACTACTCTTTCCAAATCCCCATTTCAAATTCTCCTTTTAGTACCTATGGAACCTTTAAATGTCATCAAATTATTTGCTTATATTCTCAACCTATGCAAAGATAATGCATTCTCAAATAATAATCCGCACAACTATGAAATACAAATAATTTCATGGTCATTTGAAATTATCTTTGTCTTTAATCTGAGAATTTAATGTCCAAATTAAACTTTCTCAACTGTCATTGCAATAGTTTTTTTTTCATGCTTGCATAGTTATAAAAATGCTGGTGAGAAGAAGTGCATTCATTTCTGTATATATTTTATTTTAAGGGATTAACTATTTTTCTATTTTAACATGTTTTATATATTCAATACTAGCAAACCTGCAAATCCAGAGACTGTGTGTAATATGAGCTGTGTAATGTGATCCTCATCCACACACTGCAAATGATCCATCACAGGATTTTCCCATGTACACTTGGTTTCAAAAATAATATTTTATGAATAGCCACACATTGATTGTTGTGCCTGAACTTCTATCAAATAGGACATTCTACATTTATCACTTCTTTTTCTATCTTCTTACTTAATATCACTGAAGTTGACTCTGTATCAATTTATAAATCTCTAGTTTATTTTGTTTTACTGTTACTCTGTCATTTCTGCTTTAGCTGTTACTCCAATAAGTGGATAAAATGTAGTTCCTTTTCTTTACTTATCATAATTTCTCAGACATATTAAATCTATCATATCCATCATATCAAAAATGATTGCTCCAAACCTTCAATGGCATATCAACTTGAATTTTGATGTCTACCAAGAAAGATAAGTTTACTTCATATGTTGTCACTGTCAGACAAATTGGTTCATATTACATTGTAGGAGTGGCTGTTCCTGCCTGACAGGAAGAGTAGAATGGAGCAGACCAGGCATTCTGAACTCTAAAGAGAGAATAAAGATAAGAAAAATAGAGGAGTAAGTAGAATTTGTCAACTAATTGGGGTTTTTATCTCAAATGATATGAGAAATTAGAGTCAGAGACTAGAAGTCACAGAGAGGATGAAACTGTCATAACACTGTCAATGGCAGAAAGGAGTGAAGAGAAGAAATGGCTGGGAAAGGAAGGATTGTACAGGAGCAAGGGGATCCAGGTAGTACAGTCACCAGTCAGTCAATGTACTGTATGAGTGTTAGGAAAGAGGCAGAAAATAGCGAGGACAACTGGAGGTCCAGCAGCAGGAAGAGGGAAAGAGGAGAACCCTGGGAGTTCCTTGTGTTAGGGAAGGAGGAGGCCTGTAAAATGCCAGAGTTCCAGACATCCTCCCCCAGGTAAACCTAACATTATGACTTCTTTTCCTTCCTGGCCACACCCAGGGACCTGAGCAACAAGCCCAGCATTTTCTTCAACAGCCACCAGGTGCCCAGAGTGAGCCCCAACAGGAACAATAGGACATCCAGCAGGTTCTGCACATGCCATGGCTGTTGAAAGCCATGGGGCTTGAGATGTGCTCCTCCCCCTGTTTGTAGGATGTGGTCAATCCAGCCCACCAGACGCTGGGAAGGTGTCAGGGGGTGGGAGCGCCTGATGGCCCTGGCGGCCATTGCTGCAGACTTGTACCTATGGGCAGACACAGAGAGAGTGTGTTACTAGTGTGCTGTGCCAGTACATGGGACTTTATAACATACACACACACACACACACACACACACACACACACACACACACATCTTTTTTTTTTTGATAGAGTTTTTCTATTTATTTTACATATCAACCACAGTTTCCCTGTCCTCCCTCCTTCCACCCCCTAATGTCCCCCCCCACAAACACAATCCATTCCCAACTTCTCCAAGGCAAGGTCTCTCCTGGGGAGTCAGCAGAGCCTGGTACATTCAGTTGAGGCAAGTCCAAGCCCCTCCTTCCTGCACAAAGTCTGAGCAAAGTTTCTCAACATAGGCACTAGGTTACAAAAAACCGGCTCATGCACTAAGGACACATCCCGGTCTCAATGACTGGGGGCCCACTAAACAGTTCAAGCTAAACAATTGTCTCACTTATCCAGAGGGCCTAGTCCAGTACCATGGGGCCTCCTCAGCTATTGGTTCACAGTTCATGTGTTTCCACTAGTTTGGCTAGTTGTCTCTGTACTTTTTCCAATCATGGTATAGATATCTCTTGCTCATATAATCCCTCCTCTCTTTCCTCGATTGGACTCCTGGAGCTCTGCCTGGGACTTGGCCATGGATCTCTGCATCTGCTTCCATCACTCACTGGATGAGGGTTCTATCATGACAGTTAGGATGTTTGGCCATCTGATTACCAGAGTAGATCAGCTCAGGCACCCTCTCGACCATTGCCAGTAGTCTATAGTGGAGTCATCTTGTGGATTCCTGGGGACCTCTCTAGCACTCTGCTTTGTAATAGCCACATCTTTTTCTAATATAGACCCATAGATCAGCTTCAAACAAAATTGCTGGCACATACTTGACAACTAAAAGTTCAATAAAAAGATAAAAAGGAAAACCTTATACAGAAGGATCAAAATTAACCCTGGAAGGGAAATTTTTTAAAATGTCTATGTCTGTAAGGATTGCACCTATGGCACTAAAGGTGTGCTCACATTAAGTATATTCCAACACAGGTGACAGGATGTCTGTCTGATTAAGTGATTAGGACATTGAAACCTAAGTATTTAGTCCTGTTTGGCTGTGAAATCATTGTGCTAGATGGGCTAGGGAAATGTGGATCACCTGTTTTTGTATTTGTGAAAACTTCCTTTATATCAGGCCTGTCCTGGGACCTGGGAACATAGTGGAAAATGATACCCACTGATCCTCATGGTGCATGCTTTCTATGTGCTAGTGTGCAATAGACACAAATTGCCGAGGGCTGTGGGTATATATAGCAGGTGACAAATAGTGTTTGTGGTGATATTTTATTTGTGCTGAAATGTGGTGATATTTTATGTGTGCTTCAGTAAATAAAGCTTGCCTGGAGATCACAGGAAAAAGTCAGCCACTATAAGTAAACAAAGAAATCAGGCAATGATAGCACTTGCCCTTAATCCTATCACTTGGCAGGCAGGATCTCTGTGTGTTCAAGGCCACACTGGAAACAGGACCAGGTGTGGTGGCACACACCTTAAATTCCAAAACTAATTACCATGGAGGTCTGGAGGTCTGTACAGACAGACAGGAAGTGACAGAGCTGTGTAGGCAGAGGAAGTGGTGTAGCTGAACAGAGAGAGCAAATTAGATGGCATAACAGCAAGGCATATAAACATGGGTAGACAGGAAGTAACTCGCATTTGGAAGCTGCAGAGTTGGTGAGGTAAGGTTTGCTGCGGCTTTCCTTATTTCCCTGATCTCTCTAAGGCTTTCATGCCTGTATTTGGCTCTGAGTGTTTTATTTGATAAGACCATTTAGAAATTTGTCTGCAAAGTTTGACAAGTCGACCCAAAAGACACATAACTCCCTAGTAGGAAGCCTCACTTGACAAAGCCCTGGAGTTACTATTATTGACCGGTTGCTCCTGTCTGTAATTTTTCTCATGTGCTACTGTATTTCTTTCCTAAAAACAGCTATGGGTGTTTTCCCACTGCTTGTGTGTTTATCTCGAGAATATATTCCATCTATGGGCACACATATAGTTGTGGATGGTTAGGAAGTTGATTTCTACTTAAGCTGTATAATTTTGATATATAGAAACTATACTAGGATATTTTACATTACTCAGACTGACACAGGATTCTCAGTCACAAAGATAGCCTTTTACACAGACAGCTAACTTTAGACTTCAGAACAGATTCAAAGCTGGCTGCTTGCCCCTAGAGACAAATACATGAAGCCGTTTTTCCAGGTGTTGTTTTGCTTATTCAAGGTCAGAGACTGAGCAACTTTACACATATATTTCTCAGTTACTGGCCCTTTGCACACAGTCCCAGACTCAGCAGATATACAGGCTCAAGGTTCAGCCAAGTGTTTACTTATTGTCTAGGATAACTCACCAACTTAGAGCTACATGCACCAATCAATGTGACATTACTAGCCTAAGAAAAACTATGTGACTTACCTTGTGAGAAAGGGTAGGGCCCTGAAAATGTAACTTATAAGAATTTGGCTGGCTATAAGAGAGCAGTGGCAGGCCGGGCGATGGTGGCGCACGCCTTTAATCCCAGCACTTGGGAGGCAGAGGCAGGTGGATCTTTGTGAGTTCGAGGCCAACCTGGTCTCCAAAGCGAGTTCCAGGAAAGGCACAAAGCTACACAGAGAAACCCTGTCACGAAAAACCAAAAAAAAAAAAAAAAAGAGCAGCGGCAGTATGGAGAGAGACAGCTGTGTAGAGTTATGTAAGAACTGATGCAGAATGTGAGTGAGGTGTGTGTGTGTGTGTGTGTGTGTGTGTGTGTGTGTGTGCGTACGTGCGTGCGTGCGTGCGTGCGTGCGTGTGTGTGTGTGTGTGTGTGTGTGTGCTGGATGAGAGATGAGGAAGAAGCAGCATTAGGTAATGTAAGAGAAGGAAGAGGGCAAATGATATGAACGAACAGTGTAAGAGCTGGGCAGAGGGTAAGAGTGAGTGTGTGAGTGTCTGTAGGTGCATGTGCTAACTGAGAAATGTAGCTGAATGGGCAGAAAGAAAAATGTAACATATAATTGTCCAAAGTTGGGCAGAGAAGAAGTAGTAGTGTGAGTAAGATGAGAGAATGAATGAATGAATGAAAGAATGAATGACTAAAGAGTTAATAAACGATGTAATAATGTGTGAAAGAATGTAACAGAGTAGAGAGAATAAATGTGTAGATATAACTGTGCCAAAGATATTTGTAACTGTGTGGAGACTAGGAAAATGAAACTGTATTGAAAAGAGATATAGAAGAGAAATGTTTGTAAAAGAATGATATGTAGACATGTGAAAAGAGATATAACTGTATATAGTGATGTATGGCCACATGCATGTAAAGATAGACATGTAGCTGTCCATATAGAAGGTAGCAGTGTGGAGATATGTAGACATGTGAAAACAGATATAACTGCGTATAGTGATGTATGGCCACATGCATGTAAAGATAGCCATGTAGCTGTCCATATAGAAGGTAGCAGTATGGAGATATGTAGATATGATAAAACAGATATAACTGTGTATAGTGAGGTATGGCCACATGCATGTAAAGATAGACATGTAGCTGTCCATACAGAAGGTAGCAGTTTGGATATATGTAGCAATGCAGAGACAGAAGAGTCAGCAGTCATTTTAAAGGTGAAGTAAAAGAGAAAGTTTACATCAGAAAGTATGTGTGTTTGCTTATTTTACTGGAGAGATAAAAACTGATTTCTAAATACCCTCAGATAGAAAAGGCCTAGTCCTTGCTGCTTTTGTGTATTTTCTTGCATTACCATGGAGGTGGTCTTGGAGCAGGCTCTCCACAGGCCATTGATAAATAATGATACACATGATGGAGATATTGCAAATATTTCAAAGTGTTAAAGAGAAAGTAGTGTATGATGAGTGAGCTCAAGCACAGAAAAAGTAATACTCAAAAACATGTTCTCCTAAGAGGATAACGTTGGAGAGATGGTTCTGTGAGTTCAGCACAAAGACCCTGAAGAAGGAAGGTCAGCCCATTAAGGACATGCAATTGTCCTTGTTGTAGTTTGAGTGAGAACGGCTCCCATAGTCATATATATTTGAATGTTTGTTTCTCAGTTGGTGGACTGTTAAGGAAGAATTAAGAACTGTGACTTTATTGGAGGAGGTTTGTCACTGGGTTGTTTCAAAAAGCCTACACCAGGCCTAGTCTTGATCTTTCTGCCTCCTGCCTGCAGATCAAGATGTAAGCTCTCACCTATTGCTCCAGTGACATGCCTGTGGCCACAGTCACATCCATGATGATCATGGACTAACCCTCTGAAACTGTAAGCAAGACCCAAATAAATGCTTTATCTTACATGTAGCCTTGGTCATGGTACCTTTTCACAGCAATACAATAGTAACTAAGACCATCAACTTCTGATACAATTGGAATTCTTTAGGTAAATGATGAGTCAGGGAGATTAGCCACCTAAAGAACATACAAATGATCTTTCCTGCCTCTATTGAAATTCTATTATAGATATCCAAAATATAAGAGATCATGGCTGAAAGACATTTAAAGAAATGCTCAACATCCTTAATCATCAGAGAAATGCAAATCAAAACGACTCTGAGATACCACCTTACACCTGTCAGAATGGCTATGATCAAAAACACTAATAATAGTCAATGTTGGAGAGGATGCGGAGCAAAGGTAACACTCCTCCACTGTTGGTAGAAATGCAAACTTGTACAACCACTGTGGAAATCAGTATGGCAGTTTCTCAGAAAACTGGGAATCAATCTACCTCAAGACCCAGCCATACCACTCTTGGGCATATACCCAAGGAATGCTCAATCATACCACAAAGATACATGCTCAACTATGTTCATAGCAGCACTATTTGTAATAGCCAGAACCTGGAAACAACCTAAATACCCCTCAATGGAAGAATGGATAAAGAAAATGTGGTACATATACACAGTGGAGTACTACTTAACAGAAAAAAAAAATGACAGCATGAGGTTTGCAGACAAATGGATGGAACTAGAAAAAATAACCCAAACCCAGAAGGACAAATATGGTATGTACTCACTCATAAGTGGATTATAGATATAAAGCAAAGAACAATCAGACTGCAACCCACAGAACCCGGGAGGCTATATGGAAGGGCGGACCCTAGGATGACTGTGGCTTATAATAAGTTTTGGTTTTACTCAATTATTGGGCAAGCCTCAAAGAAACATTTTACAATTAGGATAAGAATTTATACTGTATCAAGCTGATAATAGAAAAATAAATTTTAAAAAGTGAAAAAAAATAAAGATAATGTGTATATAAGAAATCATCACACCACATCAGGTAGAGGCATATTCTCAGTACCTCACATAAATTAGAATTAATAACAAAGGAAAATCAGGACTTTCAGGTATCACACATGTATTATAACACATCCCACAAAATTCTGTTTCATTGATAAACAGATTATACAGAACATGTGTTCAAGCTAAGGTACCCCAACCCCAGAAAGTTGCATACCTCTTGTCTTCTATGACTTCTTTCAGTGTAAGTATGAATGTCTCTGCCTTGAGTGTCTCTAGCTGAACAGAAACACCAATTTTCTTTGCTTCTACTAGGATCATGTTTGCAGCCTGGTCTCCAAAAAAGGGAATCCCCACCATGGGTACTCCATGCTGGATGGCCTCTGTTATGCTATTCACTCCCCCGTGAGTGACAAAAAGACGAATACTAGGATGAGCTGTTGCAAAAGAGAAAGATCGTCCAATATGTCACTATCAAAGTTGCAGATTCCAGGTAAAGCAGCAGAGCCAAGAAATACCAGTGTTCTAGAGAGAATAGATTTACTGATGTTGCTTTAGAGATTTGCAATGTTCCAGGATGTGATATTCAGCCTTCTCTCTTCAGAGAGATGCCTTACTTCAGTCAAAATCTATCTAGGGCCTAGAACCCAGGGACAGCTACAAGAAAAGTGACAAGTGAGGCAAGTTTCCTTGTCCTTCTACTCATCCTTATCTTCTCCACTGATGCTTTCTTCTTCACTTGTCTAACCTTGGCTTTCTCTTGCTTTTCACATCTGATCTCACATAAGTCTATATTCTCTGTGTTATCTGCTCTATTTTGAGAAGCTTACAGAAGGGGATGGTAGACCAGAAACTTCTGTATTTATAGGTCTTGTCTGTTGCTCCATATTGAAAGCTACCAAACATTTCTTATGATCATAAAGAAATCATCCCAAACTATAACTCACTCAAAATCTACCCATTTTCCCTGGAAAGCAGTTCTTTTTCCTATTGTGTAGCCTGTGATTTTCCTGAACAGAGATCTATGTGAAAAATTTCCCAGCTTCTTTTGAGTCACAATCTTAAGTACAAATCTCTGATTCAGCCACTGAGTGTAGAAAAGTGTATCCATAAAATCACACAGAAACAAATAATTTGAGGGGAGGTGGCTTTAGGGAATACTCTGTTGCTCAAGAAATCTGTGTCTTCATATTCTATTGTGAGCATACGTGTTGTGGTACTCAAATATCTCCTTATGTCCTCAACCCCACAACATCCATGTTGTAAGTGTCTGAGTTTTCAGCCCTTTTCTGACAACCAAGATGTGTCTGCATGCTTACACATATATGTGTGTGTGTTTAAAAATACCAAGGATTTCTCACATCACTGTGAGAATAGCGGCAACAAATGGTGGCAACTGCCCTAGGAGTAGTTATAGATCACATGTTGGTCAAGATTGTGTTGGAGTGATCAATGGTAAATACTCTTAAGTCAAGGCTACATATCTATTTAGAGAACTGAGATCTTTCTGAGTTGAAAAGGATGAGGAAGTCCTTGCTATGGCCAGTCTAGAGCACAGACTGATTCTATCAACAACCTTAGCTGCTTCTACCTGCCTGCTGTACATATATCATCACCTATCAGCAGCATTTTCTTCTGCAAGTCTAAGCTCTAAGACATCAGTTATCTATTAAGTCCCAAAGCATATTGAAAGAAATAAAGTAATAGGTCTAGGAGGTGCTTACCCAGAAGGTCAGTCTGGGGAAGCCAATCCATGAGTTTGACATTTGGAGCCATACTGACATCTTTGGGCCAATGAGCATCCTTACATGTCCACAGCACCCCTTGAGGGAGGTGAGCAAAGGCACTGTTCATCTCCTTAATAAGTTCTTTGGTCTGATGCAGGGTTGCTACGGAGCCCAGTGCCACAAGGACAAAACCTGAGTCTCCAAACTTAGTGATAAAATCTTCCAAGTCCTAGAAGAAAAATAAAGAAGTTTGAAAAAAGTGGTTTGTTAAAGCAGGCATGAAATGAAACAAGACAAGTTGTTAAATAAACCCATGCCTTGGTTGCTTGTATTCTATGTGATAACACTCCTATCATAGTCCCTGTATAGCTGTCTCTGGAGTAGTTACTGCATTGAATAGCAGCCATCTCTTCAACTTTGTGTGGATGATATATTGTGTACCCCAATAAACTTATCTGGAGGTCAGAGAACAGACCTAAACCTATATTAAATATAGGTTTAGGCAGTGGTAACACACACATTTAATCCTAGCATTCCAGAGGCAGAAATATGTCTGGATCTGTGTGAGTTCAAAGCCAAACTGGAAACAGCCAGGCATGGTGACACATGTCTTTAATCCCAAGAAGTGTTGGCAGGAAGCAAAAAGGTATATAAGGCGTGAGGACCAGGAACTAGAGCCTTTTTAAGCTTTTAGCTTTTAGCAGCAGTTCAGCTGAGATCCATTCAGATGAGGATTCAGAGGCTTTCAGTCTGAGGAAACAAGGTGAGCTAAGGAACTGGCAAGGTGAGGTTGGATGATTTGTTCTGTTTCTCTGATCATTCGGTGTTCACCTCAATACCTGGCTAGAGGTTTGTCTTTATCAATAAGACCTTTTAAGATTCATGCTACACCTTCGGGCTCATGGATTGCTCTTCCAGGCAAATACATACACGAGATTTTATTTGAATAACTGATTTGTACTGCTTAAAATGTAAGCTCCAGGGTAATCTAATTGCTAAGGGTATTCTTTTGGTTTAATAACTTGAGGCCCTTCCAAAACTATTTTTGACATCATTTGTATTATTTTATATTCATGCTAGAAATTCAGTATACAAAGTTTCTTCACGTGCTGTGTGGTATAATGCCTTCACCTCTGGTGTTGTTTTCCAGCTTTGCTTACATAGTAATGATAGATTTAAAGAAAGGGTTGAGAAGTATTCCTTCCTGTGGAGGTGGCACAAATAATCAATCATACAGGAACTGGCATTCATTCTTAAGTGTTTCACTTAATTCACCAGTTAATCCATGTTATATCAGACTTCCTTAGTGAAAGACTTTATTATTGATCAGTCTAATTTAATCCCATAACTTTAAGATTTTCTATTTTTCTCTTGAGTCAGTTATGTTAACAAACATGCATAGGAATATGTCCACTCATGTAGATCACCTAATTTGATGATATATCATGTTTGTATAATTCTCCTATGTTTGATAAACACAAACATTCAAATATATAGTCTTTAAACTTCTTTGAGAGTTTTGATATAAAGCCTGATTTTCCTTATGTTGGCAACCACCACAGTCTATTTGCTTCTCACTTAATTCTTACAAAACAAGTATTGGAATACCCCATAGTAGATTCCAGACTCTTGTGTCATGTATTACTTCAGAACATTTCCTCCTACTCTTTAACAATCCCTTCATCTTTCTGTGTGCCAATATCTGACCCATCTGTCCAGAAGGTGAGGTCTCTGGCAATCACATCTGGATTTATCAATGTGAAAATATCTTCTACCACATAAAGATTCAGTCAGAGAACCCCAAACCTGTATACTGTACCCCTATTCCACCAACTTGCACATTCAAGAGACTCTATCTAAAGCCCATATCTGAAAGCTCCTTCAAGAAGTTCATATACATATACATATACATATACATACACATACACACACACACACATCATTGAATAACAGTCTTCCAAATAGTATGAAAAAGCTCCTTAAAATATTTGTTGTTATTCTTTTTTACAGGTCCAAGCCTCACACCAATGTAAAGATCTTTGTAAAGATAAATGTAAAGCATATATATATATATATATATATATATATATATATATATATCACTGATTACTCCGCAAATTCTTGTTCTCATAAACTGCAAGGAAGGTCAGGCACTGTGGTACCCAACAGAGCCTGAACAAACCTATACCCTTTCTGCTTTGAACTGAACACAGGAGCAACATCGCCATCATCATTTCAGCATCTTGGCCACCATGTATAAACCAAAGGTTTATACTCCCATCATGGGTGAGGGAACACCACAGTGACAGGGAACAAGCAATCTAACATCCTTAGCTCTCTGCACTTGTAAATTTTCAGTGATAGTGATTCTGAGCCTAAAATAGAAATGTGAACTACATGGTAACTTTGATGGTTAACAGTAGCTGGATGGAGTATCAATGGCTCAACAGGCTGAAGACACAGAAAAACAGAAGCCGTTCTTCTTCTCACTAGTGCTAAGTTCTCTCCAGCTACATGCCTTCTGAAAGTGTTATCTGTTTCATTATGAAGAACCGGCCTCCTTAACACATACTAAGTGTATTGACATTCACTATATATATATATATATATGCTTTACATTTATCTTTACAAAGATCTTTATATATATATATATATATATATATATATATAAATCAATTGGAAATACCAATACTAAATAAAGTAGTTATTCCACCACAGCCAGGAATAGAGAAAGACAAAAGAAACTTACATTTTGTAATATCTAACCAGGTCTTCCAACTTAGCATGGGGTACACTCACACTGTACATTCACAACCCAAAATGTGGAGGCTCAGAGCTCTTCTGTTGTCTAAGAGTACTTCCTTTCAGGATGTCTTTACCAAGTGACAATTTCCTCCTGTGGTGGTTTGAAATAAAAGAACACCAAAAGGGAGTGGCACCATTAGGAGGTATGGCCTTGTAGTAGTGAGTCTGGCCTTGGTGAAGGAAGTGTGTCACTGTGGGGGTAGGCTTGAAGGTTTCCTGTGCTCAGCTCTGCCTGATGTCACAGTTGACTTCCTGTTGCCTGTGGATCAAGATGTAGAACTCTGAGCTCCTTCTCCAGCATCATGTCTTCGTAATGGCACCATGTTTCCCACCATGATAATAATGGACTAAGCTTCTGAACCTGGAAGCCACCCAAATTAAATGTTTTCCTTTATCAGTGTTGCTGTGGTCATAGAGTCTATTTATAGCAATAGAAACCCTAACTAAGACACCATCTAAGCACTGCAGGCCTCTGAATGAAAGATAATCTGAGGGCTAAGGTTTCACTCACTTGAGGTATTGGTCTAACAGATTTTTCTGTTAAGCCTCCCACGTAGATGATGTTGGGAAGCACAGGATGAGCAAAATCCAAGGCAAAGTCAGAGTTAACAAACCACAGCTCTGTTTTCCGTGGAAGGTCAGACAAAACTGGCCAAGAGCCTTCTGCAAAATGCTCCTGGATGATGCCATCATATTGAGAAAGTATTTCTCTTTGCTTCATGGATGAATCAAGGAACATCAGAATTTTCTTCACTCTGGCCCAGAAGTACATTTGGTCAGTTAAACTGGAACCAAATCCTGGGACAAAAGACAAAGACTGTGGTAGCCCATAGTCTATAATGCCAAATAGCATGGGAAGAAAGGCCACAAATTGTTTCCCAAGTTTCTCAGCAATCAAAAAAACACAAGGATCTGTTGCATCTAAAAATAACAGGTCAAAATTCTTATTCCTTAAGGAGTCCATGATGTCCTTTCTGCTTAATAAGTGACTGCATAAGTCCGCAAAGTATTCAAAGATCTTTACATTGGTGTGATGGTTAGACCTGTAAAAAAAATAACAACAAATATTTTAAGGAGCTTTTTCATACTATTTTGAAGACTGTTATATTCAATGAAAGTATTTCACAGATAGACAAATACAAACCTATAATCCAACACTCTGGAAATGGAGAAAGAAGTATCAGGAGTTCAAGCCTTGTCATAGACTTATGACTTGGAGGACAGCAGGCTGGGCTAATTACAACCCTAACTCACTTAGAATAAAATTATTTTTAATATATTTTATGAGAAGAGGCTCAGTTGCTTGAATTTTTTCTTCTGTTTAATTCTATACAATTATAGTGTTACTTAATATGTAAAACATATTGCTTTTCATAAAATAAAATATTTTTAATTAAAAATAAATAGGCCCATAGGAATTCATTTTCCATTCATCTCCTTACTACAGGGAGATATTTATTTTCTTCTTAATGATATTTGCTTATCAGAGTCAGGGGAGGATATTCCAGGTGATAATGCTCCACCACCTCCATGTGAATTACAGCTGTTGTTCAAAACCTTCAGCTTTAGTCATTCTGATATAGATATAGCTCTGCTTCTCAAGCTCTTTCTTATTCCATCACATTTCCTCTAAGGATCTATTCCCATTCATCATCAGTGTTAGCTTATTTTCTTCTGTCTTAGAAGCTACCAATGATTATAGTGTATCTCAGAGTATCAGTCTCCATGGGCAGGTGTATAATGCTGTTTACTTCACATTATATAATGATTTTTTGTTGTTGTTGTTGAGAATCTTGCTCTCTTGCCAATCTGTGTAAGTTGCATAATTACATCTCTATAATCATCAGTGTTAAAGTCATTTCTTGTGGAGACCCAGAGAGGTTTCCTCGTGAGATCTCAGCTTGCTCTGGCAGCAGGGCTGCATAAGGGAATGCTTGGACCACAGGCATGGTTACCAGGTGTGTGGAAGGGTCAACACTTGGCTGTGCAGTGTGCTTTGATGGCAAAGAGGAGATCTTTTGCCCTGCCCTGGGGTCAAGGTTAAGGATTCAAAGACTCTAGAGCCACTAATAAATTAGTCTCTGGTTTCAAACTTTGAGGAGAATTTTAAGACTATGATTAGGACTGATTTTTCTGAGCTTTTGCAGCCTCAGAAATGAAATAGTTTTGAGTTCACTATGGTAACTATGGTAATCATGATTCATGTACCCTCTGTCTTGTTGGAAGAAATTATAAATAGTTCTGTTAAGAGATCTCTTTAAGATGTTTGCTAAAGTTTACAAAGTAGTCCTGTAGAGAGTTTGCTTTTGAATGTAAGTTAGTATTGTAAATATGTATAGTAATATTCATGCTAGTTGTAAATATATATAGTAATATTCAGACTAGAATTATGTCAACCTGGTGATATTAATGAACCATGATTTGGTGAAGCTAACGGAGACTTTAAGTTTGATGCAGTTACATCACTAGTTTATTGATTTATTTAATGCATTTTCATCAAGTCTATTCATGTTAAAAAAAAAAGGGCTTGGCAAAGTTAAGGCTGTTATAGACATTATAGACCCATTCAAAAAGGATATCCCTCTTAGTCATCCTCTACTCCTTTCCTAGAATTGGGAGGGTGGCAGCCCTAGGAACTGCTGTGGTTTTTTCAACTATTTACAAGCTCTTAGTAGAGACCTGATTCAGAGCTGAGTTAAGCTCTGTACTTCCACCTGCCAGAGGCTAGTAGTCAGAGACAGTAACGTTCTTCTTGCTGGCTTCCAATCTAAGACAGAGAATGCTTGATGGAAAGTGCATCTCAAGGAAGGGGAAGGCTGACTAAGGAAGAAGAATGAACTAAGGCAGGTCTATCTGAGGAGTCTGAGGGGCCCTTTAAAATATTAAGAAGGGGGAGGTTTGGAGACCCACAGAAGTTTCCTAGTGAGATCTGAGCTTGCTCTACCCAGCAGGGCTACATAAGGGAATGATCAGACCATGTGTGTGGTAACCAGGTGTTTGGAAGTGTCTGCACTTAACTGTGCAGTGTGCTTTGATGTTGAGGGGGAGGTCTTTTGTCTTGCCCCTTGGCATTGCTATAAAAAGAGCCTTTGAAGAGATAGAAGGGGCTGTTAGATTTTGATGCAAGTCCTCCCAAACCTGTCCTCTGTTTCTGTCTTTCTCCTCTTTGCTATCTTTCTATCTAAAATGTTTCTTATTCCTCTCTCCTTCTCATAGGAACCCCTTAAAAAGGTGGGAGCTGACTTCCCACAATTTCTTTTAATCCTGCGTATCTTGGCTTGAATAATTTATCCCACAAAGGGAACTTCACAATGGTAATATTGGAACAAAGAGATCATGATTCAAGTTGCTGCCTAGAAACTAAACAATTAGAAAAATAAATATAAAACTCACAAATTTTTTTTCTCTTATACATGAAACCTAAACTTAAATGTGTGTGTGTGTGTGTGTGTGTGTGTGTGTGTGTGTTATTTGCCTTTTTGCTGATGAAATTAGAAAGGAGGCAATGAGCGCACATAAAAAAGTCATCAAAAGAGATATGTGTATCATGGAATAGTGCTATGGAGGAATCGGGCAACCCAGAACAAAAGATACTGACATTTATGTGTTCTAAAAAGTCAATAGCAAAGCCAATTACTTTATATACAAACTTAACTTTCTAATGGGAAGAAGAAGTGTGATTGGAAGCTCATTGTTAGAATTTACAACTCCTACTGCTCAAACTGACACTGAAGACTGTCCTCAACTTTAGTCATCCTACTGATTACTCTTGTCTACAGCATTTTTCCAGGGACCCTTTCACATCAATGCTTAGCAGATAAGCAACCTGGTAAGATGCACAAGTGCACCATGTCATCCTACATCAAAAGATCCAAAGGATGAGAGCCCAGAGTCTTGTTTATTTTTGCTCACTTTTAAACTCTACCTCAATTCACACGAGCTGTGGTTTGTCTGTTGTGGGAATTCACACTGCTAATGACCTTGAAGTATCTGGCACGATAGAGGCATGGATTTTTCTGTGCATGTGACTGTTTAAAACTGAGCAGGGGGTGTGTACTTTCTCTCTCTTGGTGTGACTAGAGACTAGAGGGATGGTTCAATTCACCCATGGGCAAAACAGAAGGATTCTACAACTGGATCTACCTTATCCTGTATATGTGAGTCTGTTTTCCCTTAGCACTCACAAATAAATTGACATATATTGATATATACACGCTTTTGGCTCTCTGTTCATTTGTCTTCAAAGGTTCACCTATCAGAGAGTTGGTGCCCAATATGGCTGTGTAGATGTAGTGGGATCTTTAGGAGGACACCTTTGTCAAAGGTTGTTAGAAACCCTTACCCTATAGATGGTTAAAATAGTCCTCATTAGACTTTGTGTTAACTTCTGTGGAGACATAAACCTGTTCTTTCTCTCCTCTTGACTTTTCAAGTCACACATTCTTTAGCCATTATCTGGTTTAGTCACACATTTTCCCATTATCATGATGCGTTCAATCAACCTGACTGATGTTGACAACAGGAGCTTGAACTTCTACAACTGTAAACTAAATAAGCTTCTTTTCATTATAAACTCACCTAAATTGGGTTAACCTGTTAAAACAGTAGAATGTAGATCAATACATGGCATATCAAGTTTATCACCTAAATTCTATTTTTACATATTTTATATAATAATCGCTAAATACCTCTACTAGAATGTTAATTCCTTTAAAGTAAATCAAGTATAAAAATGCTTAAGAACTTTCTATTCTCATCAATTTGACTGTATTTTACTTGTAATTTGAACCACACCTCAAGAGTTCAAGCTTGAAAAGAAAAAACAATATATATGTCAAAAATGTAAATAAATAACAACCATGTTAGACTAAGGTGCAATTTGACTTCTTTCAAACATATGACAAAAGATATGTGATCTTTCAGTCTGTGAGTGAGAAATATTTCCAAAAAGAATCATGGTGCTGTGAGTACCATCTGGAATATTAAGTAGAATTTTCCAGGACAGAGATGAGTGAGACCAATGAAGTTAACCAGGAAACAAATCTGTAAATGTCATCCATGTGGAACACAAAGGAGGTTCTGTAATCAAAGACTAAAAGCCTCAGGCTCATCTGTATTACCTAGCCATGAAAAATTTTAAACTAACCTCTGGCTGTTAGCTGTTAAGTCAATGATAACCAAGCTACAATTCATAGAACCGCAGAGGTTAGGTATAGAGTAAGGGACCACTGAGAATGGGGACAGCTCATTAAGAAAGGAAAATAGACTAGAGAGTTATTAGTGGAAGTGCGGGTCTGGGATGGGGGTATCAAGTGACGTGGGAGGAGATTGATGAGGGGGGGAATACAGGGAGACACAGATAAAATAAATGGACATTTTAGGGATAGAATTGAAACCTATCATAATAGACACTTGCTAAAATGTATACATATATGAAGGTGATCTTAGTAAAATTGCCAAATGATGTGGGAGACAGAGTCCCAACTGGCCATCTCTTACCACCAAATGAGCTTCCAATACCATAATTGAGTCAATCTAATTGAGATGTTGGACAAAGGGGTCCCACAGAAATTCCCCAGACAACCAATGCAGTCACCAAAACTATAGGTTGTTGTCCACAAACTGACAGCAAGGCTCTATTGCTAAAGATAATACCTACATAGACCTATAAACATAGAAAAAATGAGCTGTTGCCTATATAAAGCAAGGTTCTAGCATCTTTGGTACATAAACATACTCTGCATGCTACCAAAATAAAAACATAAACACCAAGCCAGTCACAAAACCAGTGATCTACAATGTTAATCTGCCTGCAAGATATGCTAGTCCAGTGGAGGCATAAAGCTTGTAGGAGTAACCACCCACTAACTGATTTGACTTTAAGCCTACTCCATGAGATAAAACATACCAAACACTGCATGGCTGATCAAGAACCTGAGACTAAATAGCCCAGGGACCTAGGGTAAAACCAAATAATATCAGTTTAAAAAACAAAACAAAAAATGTAGCAATGAAATGACTTCTAAAGGCATTTTGCAATACTCCTAGATAAGGGCCTTGTTCAATCATAATCAGAGAAGCTTCCTCCTGTAGCAGATGGGAACAAATATAAAAACCTATAGCCAGATTTTATGCCGAGTGTGAGACTTTTGGAACACTCAACACCAATTGGGATGTCTCCATCAGTTCTCTCCATTTGGGGGTTAGGGATCCCAGAGAAATAGCAGGTCATGAAGGAGCCAGAGGGTTTCGGCCACATCAAGAAAACAAGGACCTCTAAAGCAACATGAGGAAAGCACATATGAACTCAGAGAGACTGAGACAGCTCACACACACACACACACACACACACACACACACACACACATCCATTCTAGTGATTTTATGGGATTTATGAGTATATACAGAGCAAGTCTCTGATTCTTGTGCCTTCTCTTGCACTCTTTTCCTTTTCTTTGTTTTTCTTGTGCAACTCTGATGTGATATTTTGCTTTTATGTTATTATATTTTATTATCTTTTAGAAGACTATTTGGCTTCTAATAGTAACAGAGTGACAGAAATAGAGTGGATCCGGGTGGGAGCACAGGTGGGGAGCTATTGGGAGGATAGAAAGTAGGAATACTGCAATCAGGATATATCATGTGAGAAAAGTTGTTTGCAATAAAAAGGGGGAAAGGAAAATGTTTTAATGAGTTTAACAGAAAAGGACCAAAGCATGGCACAGCCTTGTATAAGTGACTTGCTCCATTAAGGAACTTATGTAAGAAGGTGACAAGGTACATGGAGGAAGGTGGCTCCTCTTTCCCCAAATAGAGAAGATGATTGAGACTACATGTACAGAGACAAGTAAAAACAAGGCCTAGAAGGTACATCTTCCACTTTCTAGAGACTATCCCATCATTTATGGAGCTGTCAGTCATCCACCATATACCACTCAAACACAATCCATCCCCACATCCATGAATCCTCCCAGTCATCATTTCTCTTAAATTCACTCAAAGCATCATGTGACCATCATCGCCCCATTTGTAAGACTTGATTAGCAATAAGTTGGTTCCAAGAATTGAAACAAATTACCTGTAATGAACTAATTCCTCTGTAAGTAGTTGTCTTCTATTATCAATTTCCTTTTGCTTATCTTCAGATAGATGCCAGTGTATAACCTGGTATGATATTTTCTCCTCTTTAAAATCTAAGAAAACATGGATTGAGTAAAATTTAGATTTATCATAATATAACACACATTATTATGGGGATAAAAATAATTTCATTTTATTTCTTTGCAAAGATTTGTTATTTCTTCTTCAGTGGTTTCATTCTTTTGATCCATTCAATTCTATAATCTGGTAATATTTATTTGTAGTATAAATCCTAATTGATTATAAAAAAAATCCTGGAGCCCGATACTAGGGTAAATGCTAAAAGATCAGAGAGATAAAGGAGCAAGCCACATCCCCCTCTTACCTTGCCAAGTCCTCAGCCTGAAAGGGCCAAGCTCCTGCCTTCTCCTCCTTTATATTCCTCTCTCCACCCAGCCATATCACTTCCTGTCTCCACCTCACTAACACTGGGATTTAAGGCATGTGCCTCCCAAGTACTAGGATCAAAGACATGAGATGCCAAGGGCTACAGTTAAAGGTGTGTGCCATATCTGCCTGCCTATGGTTAACTAGTGGCTAGCCCAACACTCTGATTTCCAGAGTTATTTGTTAGAGCACAAAAAAAAATCACCACATTTATTGAGACTTTACAATAATACAAGAACATTTATACAGTCTACAGTAATGTAAAATTCTATCAACAGCTTTCATTCAAAGACACAGCTATTATTTTTCATTTTACATGTGAGAAAGTATAAAGGAAAACAGTATAAAATTATTCATTAACTTTGTCACCATAGTGAGTTAGAGTTTATAGTGAACTACAAGTCAGTTTGAATGCAGTTTGACCTGCATTTCATAGAAAAATTAAAATGAAATATGCCAAGTGTTGATATGCTTTTTTGCCTTTTTGTTGCTGTTCATTTTATGTTTGGAGTTTGTTTGTTTGTTTGTTTGTTTGTTTGCTTCTTTGATTTGTAGCAGGTTTATGTTTAGTAGCCCACATTGGCTTTCAACTCCCAAACCTGTTTCTTGAGGCAGCCAAGCACTTGGAGTATAAACAGGTGCCAAAACCAAGTGGAGTGTAGCTGGAGAGTTTTCTCTCCAGGACCCGCCAATACCCGGCAGTCCGACAGCCCATTTAGAAAATAAACACAAAGACACTTATATTACTTATAAACTGTATGGCCGTGACAGGCTTCTTTTTATCTACTTCTTTTATCTTAACTTAACCCATTTCTATTAATCTATAAGTTGTCACGTGGCTCGTGGCTTACCGGTACCTTACATCTTGTTTGTCATGGCAGCGGCTGGCAGGTCTCTCTGCCTCAGCCTTTCATTTCCCAGAATTTTCTTTTTTGTTTGTCCCACCTATACTTTCTGCCTGGCTACGGGCCAATCACCATTTTATTTATACAGAGCAATATCCACAGCAGTGGTGTTTCCATGTTTGTTTGTGGTTTGTTTGATCAAAGTCAAGGGTTCTACCTTTAGTTTAAATGCTTATTCAAAAAAAGAAAAGGAGGAAGGAAGGAAGAAAGGAAGAAAGAAAGAAAGAAAGAAAGAAAGAAAGAAAGAAAGAAAGAAAGAAAGAAAGAAAGAAAGAAAGAAGGAAAGAGAAAAAGGCTGCTATGCCTTCATTGGCCACTCTTGCACTTCTCATTTCTCATGTGTTAATTAACAGTTTGTTTGGAATTTTGAAGTTTAACTCCTGACATTTTCAACCTATATCTCTCATTTACAGAAAAAAAAAAAACCTTAACCCATCCATTCTTGCTATTAATGAGAATTTTAAATCAAGACAAGTAGGTCAAAAACAGAATCCTCACATGAGATTCACTGGAGAGTTTCAATTATTATTCGAAGACAGACTATAGGATTGGGACTTCCTTTTCATTGTTCCTGGATCATGTGTCTCAGCCCAAACTTATTTTGGAATCTGAGACTCAGTCATGATTGTAGATTGCAGCACACACTATGAATGTGTCTCCTCAGTGGAAGAACTCTCACCTTTGTGTCTGCAAGGCAGTAGTACTCATAGTAAATAGTTAGGATGGCTACCCTGTATGACATAATATCCAGCTGAATAGATCCAACTGAATGTTTATACCCACACAACACAGATAACAATGACACAGGATCCCGGAAAATGCCCTTTATATCCCTACCGATTCCATATTTATAGCTAAAAAATGCTATTAATGGTGTTACATGGAAAAGCACCCACAGAATCATTACAACACAATCAAGGGTTTACTTCAAACTTGATTTTAGTCTTAGACCTCTCAAAATTGTCATTCTCTTTGACAATTCTGGTTAGGTCTCTCTGGAGGAAGTTGTAAATATGAGAAGCTTAGAATGACAACCATCAAGGAACAATCAAAAGAAGGAATTGGGTGTGAGTCAAGGGTTATAAAAGAACATACATAATAATTTTAGAGAAAATTACAAAGGACTTTCCTTACATTTTGTATCTCTAAATTAATAATAATATCAGAGGAATTGCACCAATAAGAAACATTATTAATGGCATTAAGGCATATCAAAACAAAGTTTACAAAGACCCTTGGATACTTTCCTCAGGTGACTCTTCTTAACCCCCAGAGTATAAATTGCCTGATGCCTGAATAAAACTAGCTATTGCGTGAGACTAGTCTACCTAATTTATTGACTTCATTGTATCAGGCCCTACTGCCTCTAGAGTGGTAAACAAACCAGCAGTGAGTGTGTATTGACATGCTTCTGAAAAGTGCATGCATATTTATTTCCCCCCCAAAAAAAACCCCACAAATGTGTTCTTATGACATGGACTATGCTGTGCCCTTATATTATGATGCCAGCATTTGTAGTAATATTCTTTCAGGCATCTTTTCTTTATAGATCAAAAAACATTGCAAACTGCATTTTTAAATAGAGATAGGGTGTGATTATATTTTATTTGTATGATAATAAAATTTGCCTGTAGATCAGAGGTCATAGCCAGCCATAAACAGAAGTCAGGTGGTGGTAGCACATGCTCTTAATCTGAACACACAGAGACTCTGCCTGCCATCCTGTGGGCTTCAGCTTCTCTATGGCGGGTTCATGGCATGTGGGCTTGATCTGCAGCATGACTATGCATTCCTGCCATAGTACACAGAGGTGTCTCCAAGCCACACAATGTGCTGTGTGGTGGATTTAGCCTTTGCTAGTTCAGACAAAAAAAAATAAAATAAAAGGTTTCTGGGCTACACACTGCTTTAATGGAGGCATAGACCTGTAGCTAGAGTTTTCCTGCCTGGCCCACAGTCAGGAAAAATCTCTCTCACCTGCCAGTCCCACACCGCTCAAACCTGACCAAGTAAACACAGAGACTTACATTGCTTACAAACTGTATGGCCATGGCAGGCTTCTTGCTAACTGTTCTTACAGCTTAAATTAATCCATTTCTATAAATCTATACCTTGCCAAATGGCTCGTGGCTTACCAGCATCTTCACATGCTGTTTATCATCGTGGCGGCTGGCAGTGTCTCTCCGACTCAGCCTTCCACTTCCCAGCTTTATTCTCCTCCTTGTTCCGCCTATACTTTATGCCTAGCCAATGGCCAATCAGTGTTTTATTTATTGACCAATCAGCAACACATTTGCCATACAGAACATCCCACAGCACTGCTTTTGATAGTTGGTGGTACACATAGCCTCTAGACCCAGAGCTGGTGATAAATGTACCACCATACCACCACCATGTTGGAAAACTGAGGTGGGCAGAGCCAGCAGCCAAAGCTGCCATTTCAGTCCTAGTAATGTTGCAGTTTAAAGCAATATATTTATAATAATTGAGACCTAACAAGACTTTAAATGGTTTACAGTGTGTGTAAAAATATACATGTAGTTTTGGAAGAAGGAAGAATATGAATATAGACAGTTATATAATGAAATAGTTTTAAAAAATAAACTCTTTAACGAGACAGTAATGATCATATAAAAATAAGCCATGTAAAGACAGATATTACACAAAGAATCTGGGTTATGTTGTCTTTGATATTTTTAACTTCAGAAAGACATTTGATTGTAAAGGCTGCTAAATTAAGCTTGAAAAAAAGGTATCTTGACTTCAAAATTTGGATCTAAGGATATGTTGCTTTGGAAAGGAGGGTCTGCTTTTGTTTCCACAGGAAGCAAGAGGCTATGGATTTGTTCTAGATTAAGATACATCAGGTTTGACCAGCCAAGACCCCCTGAAAGGTCTCCAATGACACCATGGCCCAGATGATCCAACATCCAGGCAACTGGCTCAGAGAATACAGCATCACAGACTACTCCAGTCAGGACTTGACCATAATTCTTAATTTTCTCAAGATCCCCATAAAAATATAGCACCCTTTATCAGCAAGAAGTAGCCTAGAAAACTATGCCCCCATTCCTAGAAAATGGATTATGGATATTTGTCTTTGTTTAGGTCATTAGTTACAAATTGTTATTGGTCATAGTCAATATCTTTCTAAGGTAAAAAAGGGGATATGATATAGACATGATATGATGAAAGGACAGATTATTGAATCTACATTTAAAGAACAACTTGTTTAAAACTGTTTTACATTACTATGGATTTTAGTTTATTATACAAATTTAAAGTTAATTTTGTTATACTGTATGTATATTTCTTCTCTCATTTAAGGTATTATGTTTACATAACTGATTTAAATTATAATGGATAATTAAGAAATACAGATTAATAATTAGTCTTCTATGATAGTCAAACTTATAGTCATGTTAAGTTTTCTAGGTATACATAGATATAATTCAGTTAGGTAGGTAATCTTCAAACGCTTCCAAGACCTACAGAATATGACATTTAAAATGTTTTAAAAACTTAGAATTTCTGGACAATGAGACATGTCTGCTCCTGGCAGCACCAATTTACTTCAGAGAGGAAGATGGTCATTGAAGATACTCTATATGGAGTTTATCTTCTTCTTGGAAAAAATAGCCATTTGGGAAAGAAACTGTTCTTGCCTGGACTGCTTGACAAAATGCTGTATCAACTGGACATGCAGGACCCATAGAAAGGTGACCACTGAACTTTGCAAAGCAAGATGGTACTTCAGGTTCCTGCTTCACAGAAGAAACTACTAGACATTCTACAGGACTCATGAAAAAGTGATTGAGAGACTAAGCCTATAGGCTCAAGATGGATGCCCCAGCATTACAGAGGAACTTTGGATGACTGTACAGGCAGCCAGCTGTCTCTGTCATTCTAGATTTTTGAAAGTTGCTTACAGTGCTCTCCCTGTTTACTTAGGTGATATTATATCCTTCTGAGGTCATTCATGTAGTTGAATACTAGATGGTTATAGTTATGGTTTTCCTTGGTTATGATAAAAGATAAATTAGATATGATATTTTAGACTCACAAATATAGGATAGATAAAATATTTTCTTTAATTTTACAAAATACAAATAGACTAGATACTGTAACTATAATTTTTGCTTGATATGTGTAATTATACTAGGTTAAAGTTAAAACCTTCCTTTTGTTTAGAAAGAAAAGGGGAAGTGATGGGTACTGTGTGGTGGTATTGTGTTCCCCAAAATATTGTGTACCCTAATAAACTTATCTGGGGTCAGAGAACAGAAAAGCCACTAGATACTTAGGATAGGCAGTGGTAGTAGATGCCTTTAATCCTAGCATTCCAGAGGCAGAAATCCATGTGTTCAAGGATACAGCCAAGCATGGTGACTCACACCTTTAATCCCAGAAAGCGAACCTTTAATCCCAGGGAGTGGTGGTAGAAAGCAGAAAGGTATACAAGGCGTGAGGACAAGAAACTAGAAGCATTTGGCTTGTTAAGCTTTTGGCTGGTTAAGCTTTTAGTCTTTTAAGCAGCACAATTCAGCTGAGAGCCATTGGGATGAGGACACAGAAGCTTCCAGTCTGAGGAAACAAGACCAGCTGAGAAATTGGCCAGACTCTTTAAGATTCCTGCTACAGTACTGTCTTTTTGTATGCTGTGAAAACATGTTACACTGATTGGTTGATAAATAAAGCTGTTTGGCCAATGTTGAGGCAGAATAGGGTTAGGCAGGACATTCTAACTAGAGAGGAGGAAGGAGAAAAGCAGAACAGAGGAGAGACTTCCAGTCGCCAACATGAGAAGCAAAATGTAAAGATACCAGTAAGCCATGAGCCATGTGGCAAATATAGATTTATAGCAATGGGTTAATTTAAGATGTAAGATCTAGCGAGTAAGAAGCCTGAGCCATAACCATGCAGTTATAAATTATATTAAGACTCTGTGTGTTCATTTGGGTCTGAGCAGCTACAGGACTGCTCAGAAGACTCTGAAGATGGGTAGGCATGAGAGAACAAAGTGCTATGTGAGAGGGAGAAAGTCTTTCATTGGAGATTTCCTAGAAACAGGTCAATCCTAACATTTCCAATCTTCCTCAGTTCAGTAGTGATTAAGAAATAGTCAAGTGGAATGCTCTACAGCGGGCACACATGGTCCCTCTCTATGCAATTGTCCTTGATTCAATTGTTGATTTATAGAAGGGTTTTAATTGGCTCAAAACAAATAACAGTGTGATTATGACTCCTATGAGGATGATCTCTCTCTCTCTCTCTCTCTCTCTCTCTCTCTCTCTCTCTCTCTGTCTCTCTCTCTCTGTCTCTCTGTCTCTCTCTCTCTCTCTCTGTCTCTCTCTCTCTGCACCTGTGTATATGAGATAGAGACTCTGGGTGTATGTGTGTGTGTGTGTGTGTGTGTGTGTGTGTGTGTGTGTCTGACTGTTGGTCTGCTTTCCTTTCTGATATCTAAGGATAAATATGAGTTTTAAGATGTAGAACTGAGCCGGGCGGTGGTGGCGCACGCCTTTAATACCAGCACTAGCAGAGCCTGGCGGATCTCTGTGAGTTCTAGGGCAGCCTGGTCGACAAATTGAGTTCCAGGAAAGGCGCAAAGCAACACAGAGAAACTCTGTCTCGGAAAAAAAAAAAAAAAAAAAGATGTAGAACCAACAGTATTGAATCAACTTCACCTTACATAGTGAATGAAAGTTTCATACATTTCATTCCTATGGACTAAAGTCAATAAGCTGATAGAGAAAGAAAGGCCTGTGTTCTAATCTGAAACTAAATTCTAAGTTAGGGATATCATCATATCTGCTCTATCTGCTTTTTTAACTAACTACCATGACAAAGAACAACCAGCCTACTAGAAGGGATGAAGGTTGGCTGGTCAGGCAGAACATGTATACAAACAGATCATGGCCTGAATATTTGTAGCAAGTCACTGAGGATCTCTGATGTTATTTAGAGTAGTCCCCCCAAAACAAAAACAACATTTTGCTTGAGATATATACCTAGTAAAAGTGGTTTAGACAGGTATTTATATGTGGCTCAATCGTTACAGTGCCTGCCTAGTGTATACAAAGTCCTATATTTGTTCTCAAGAACCATACAAAAAATTCACGTCAGACATTTATTATCCCAGAACTCAGAATGTAGAGGAATTTTGACCAGAAAATCAAGGTTATCATTTACTACAAAGCAATATTGGAGCTATCCTGGTATACATGAAAACCTTTCTCTAGATGGTAAATATACAGATAGGTATGTAGATAGACAGTTAGACAGACACACACATACACAGATACATATATACATACATATGCTGTGGAATGTCTGTCTGTATGCTGCGAATATGTGTTGCTCTCATTGGTTGATAAATAAAGCTGTTTTGGCCAATGGCAAGGCAGAATAAGGTTAAGTGATACAATTGAACTTAAGATGGGAACGAAGAAGGGCAGAGTCCCAACAGAGCCAGCCAGCTGCCAAGGAAGCAGGATGTGTAGAAAATGAGGCAACAAGCCACAAACCACATGGCAAAGCATAGAAAAGAAATATGGATTAATTTAAATGTAAGCACTAGCTAGTAATAAGCCTAAGCCTTCGACCAAGGATTTATAATTAATATAAGTCTCTGAATGAATATTCAGGAACTGGCAGGCAGGAGAGAACCTTCTGGTTACATAGATTTCTTTACAGTGAGTGCTAAAATGTGGTCAAAAGATTGACACATTATGAACAAGGCCTTGGGGAACTGTGAGAGAAGCTCCAGGGAAAAGAGGAGAGGGCCTTTTACCTCAAGTGTATTTTTTCCTTGGATTGTTCTTGGACATGATTTCATACTTCCTGCAACAAACACTTAAATTCAATTTATAAGACATGTTATTTTTGTTGCATGTCAGAACATAGCTATAGAACCCAATCTGGTAAAAGGATATTCCTAGGGCTCTCCTCAGGGTCTGCTGAATCTGGATATGGGCTTCTGGCATGCCTTTGTGCTTTCCCTGATAAAATCTACAGTACATGTTAAAACTGACCTGTCCTGAGTAAATTCTGGGAAAGGGTTGCTCTGCTAATATTTAATATGTGACTACTGGTGTAAATTTCCTTATTTTTCTTGATCATGTATTTTTGAACCCCAACAACATTCCTTGAATCATTGTTTTGATTGTTACAGTTGTGTATAAAGTACATTGAAATTAAAGTAATATTTTCTGTAACATTATAGACAGTAGTGTAACTCATTCCTTAAGTTCTTCAAATCCCAGTTCTTGAAGATAGATCTGCATAGGTCAATGAAGGTTGACAGTAAGTGTAAGAAAGCCTGTTATGGAAAGGAAAGAACTATAAGGTCAAACCATTAAACCCTCCATCCTGGCACTATCAAATACTTGCGAATTATGTGAACCCTAGTTACCTTATTTCTTCAAGTTGTCTGTCAGTGTTTCAGGTTGAATACCACAGAATAAAGTGATCCAGACAAATAATTAATGTTCACATGTTTCAATACAGAGTTTCAGTTGAAGGTTGGATAAAAATGCTCTAGTAATGTTGTTTCTATATTCACAAATCCACTTAAATTCTACTGGGAAATAAAAAGAAAATCTAACCCATTATCACATCTGAAATGTCCAATATTTATGGAAGTAGAAAGGACCTCTGAGTTGGGAGTGTTGACTCATACCTATAAATCCAGAAGTTGAGAAGCTAGGATAAGAGCATTCCCTGAATTTGAGAACAACCATGAGTATATGAATATGTTCCATAAAAGCGTGGGCCTATCTCAGAAAACTAAGAAAATAGAAAAGAAAGAAGAGAACACAGAAGGGGAGAAAATAGCAGGGCATAGTGGCAGGGAGAGAGAAGAGAAAGAAAATAAAAGACAAAAGAAAATTTAGTTCAAAAAAACACATGCATCTAAGTTTTAAAGACAATTGGTCAACAGACATTGAGGATTTCTTTGCAGACCTTTAGTGCATAGCTTGTTAAAAGATCAAAGAGTTTATAGCCTTAAGCAATGTGTCAAAGGTTATGAGACTAGGCAAAACAAGATGCATGCATTGTAGTTATGAAACCAGAATATTAAGGCAAATTAAATGTATAAAAATAGATCCAATAAACAAAGAATTGAAGTTTTCTGAACTTCTGTGCCCGAATCTATGAGCAGAGACGGGTGGTTTTTGGTTTGCTTCTGATTCTCTGTACTCACTAATCTAAATAAGAACTTCTGATATCATTCTGCAAATTTTTGTGGTATCCAGTTAATCTTCAAGAAACTGGGGTTTTCTCAATCACACATCCTAAACTTTGATCATAAATATAAAGGTTATTAGAAAATATTTCTTAAATTGTAGGACTTTTAAAAATAGAAACTGATTTATGTGGCTCAGTGTAGCTATCCTTAGATAATTAAAGTCCTAAATATGGCAGAATGTATCTGTTCAACACTACATTTAGACATACATGACATAAAATTTCTCAAAATGATCAATAATGATGTGTAGTGTTGACTGTGAGTGACATCCAAGTAATGGGATATTTAATCTGTTCTAGTGCCATAACAAAGTATCCGATGTTACTTAATTTATAGTGTTAATATTTTACTGAGCTGACTCAGCAGTTTAAAGTGTATACTACTGTTGCAGAGGACCCATGTTCAGTTCCCAAAATCCACATCAGGCAGCTCCCAACTGCCTACTAACCTCAGGTCCCAGTGATTCAACCATTTGTGTTGGCCCTCTTGAGCACTTGTACTCATATGCAGAAATACACACCATAACATGTAAATATAGACAATGAAAATAAATATAAACATAAAAATTTATTTATCTCATAGTTTTAGAGATTGACAATCCTGGATTGTGTGGAGCTATTGTGTGGAGCCTTTGGTGGATGCCTTTTCACTGCATCATAACACAGAAGGTGATGTGTTTAATACATAGTGAGCATTTGAGCCACATGACAAAAGAGAAGAAAAAGGCCAGAGAAGGGAAGGTTCTGGTAATCACAGTCTACCTACACCACAAAGTAAAATGCAGTAGTTTATCATATGAGGCCAAGACCACAAAAGTCTAATGAGATCTAGAAAACATATATACACGCATACACACATTCACACATTCACACACATTAAAAAAAACACATATACACACAAACACACGTACCATGATTTATATCTAAATAAGATCAAATACAGTACTTATATCAAGCAGTTCTATACAAAAGCCATTATTTTTTATTCAAAGTGACTTAATGTAATAATTGATTTTAAAAGTACCTGGATTGAGAAGCTTTTCATTAAGCAGACTGGTCACATTATGGCCATGTTCTTGAAGAATTTGTGACACATGGCTCATCACCATATCGTGGCTTCCACCTAGAAATAAAACATAAGTTCATTTTTGTGAAGACTAATGAAAAGATTTCTGGGTACTATAAATAGCGGACATTAAAAAAAATCCAAAATAAGTGTAAAGACATAGATAGTCTCATAATGTATAAACAGATATAAGTTCTTCCATGCCCTCAATTACATTTTTAGGCAATATCCAGGACTAAACACAGAGCTCTGACCAATAGCAATCCTCAACCAAAGATAAGAAGGTCACGCCTGAAAAGATGGCTCAGCAGTTAAAAGCAGTTTCCACTCTCATAGAGGACTCCAGTTCAATTCCCAGCACTAACATGGCGACTCACAATCACCTGAAACTTTAGTTCCAGGAGATCTAACAACCTCTTCTGGCCTCCATGGTCATTTTATGCACATGATACACTTATATACCATATGTGCAGGCAAAGTAATCATAAACACAAACATAACAATAAATCTTTTTCAAAAATCTAAAGGTTCCCATCTTGATTAATGAGCTACTCTGCTTGGACATTAGACAATCTTCATCCTATGGTTCATGAATATTTCCCACTGTGTCTTCCCATAACTACATTAATCATTCTGGCTCCTCTTCTGAAATAATGGCTGAGCCTCAGGTACAGAAGTTGCTTCATCCAGTCATTTAGTTCAATAAATTACCACAATGACAGAAAATATATTACATTAAGATGACTGATACTTTTTCAGTGAAAGAAATTTCATGGGGACAGATGGCTATTGATCCTTTAAGAAATTTCTCTTCTTAGACCCAAGTTTCTACCATTTTGAATAAAGCCATTAAGGGTCATCATGAGGTCTCAACAACTCTGGGGTGCTCAGGAAGAACATCAGATATGTGAGGAACTGAGGCAACAAATTCTCCAACAATCCTGTGATCTTCAGGAAAGGTGCAAGTATCTATAGAAGGATTTTTATTTGGGCCACCAGCTCACAAATAATGACACAGAAACTTAATATGGATTCTTAAAACTAGGCCTTAGAGCAGGCTTAACTCACTAGCTCTTATAATTTAAATTAGGCCATTTATAGTAATCTACATTTTACCTTGTGGCTTTTTATCTTTCTTCCATTCTGTATGTCTGATTTCCTCCCATCTCCTTGCCATCTCTTCTGTTCCTCAATTATGTCCTTTACTTCCTCTCTGTGTCCATAAGTCCTGCCTATACCTCCTGCCTAGCTATTGACAATTCAGCTCTTAATTAAACCAATCACAGCAATATATCTTCATACAGTGTATAAATATCCCACAAGTATCATCAAACAATAGATTCTCTGTGGCTACAATTTCTTTAAAACATTAGTTTGAGTCCAGAGCTGAAGCAGAGAAAGATAAATTAAGAAAAGAAATGGAATTTGTACAACAAAAGCTGGGAGGTCAAAGTGATTGGCAGATCTCAAAGTACCATGATTGGGGCAGAGCTGGAAAGTTCAGGGAAGTTAAAACTATATGTTGTGTGAACCACTCTTTTCACTTACTTTTGTGTTGTCTGAAATAACACAAGACGGATGAAAGCCCATCACCCCTCGAGTTTCCTGCTCTTGTTCTCATTAGACTGAAAAGGGGTGCCCAGGGAAATAGCCATTCTAATGAGTGTCATGAAAAAGAGTTTATCCTGCAGCAAAACTGAGAATTTCAAACTGCACAAACTGAGCCAGTGAAGCCAGAAAAAAGTTAAGTTTCAAGAGTTGGGTCTTTACCTTCATTACATTAAAAATATAAGCACAAAAGCAGATGGATGAAGCAACTTCTGCACCTGAGGCTCAGAGATCATTTTAGAAGAGGGGAAGAGAATGATTGAGAGCCAGAGGAACATGGAGTTTGCTGTGAGATTGTGTCTCCTAGAAATATCAGAATCTAAACTCATGAAGTCTCACCAGCAAGACATAAGCTACATAAGAACAACATAAAAATGCTAAAGTTGATGTAGGAAAGCACAGAAGCCATCAACCCTTCACACACACAGCAAAAACAAACAACAAAAATACAGACACAAGTAAGAAAGGCTGAAAATGGCAGAACCAGTCTTACCTAGGGAAGACAACAGTAATTGTTTATCCAATACAAAATGGACATGGTTTTGATATATTAGATCAAACTGTGATCCTCCAAGAATGTTAACAAAGTTAACCTTGAATCAGGGGGCAATGTCTATGACTATATGGCCAGAATTAGCCATGGAGAATTTTTAGGACCCAGGATATGATAGAGAACATGGGAAGAAATAGAGAGCATAGAAAGATATGTAGGCCCTTTCAATCTGGGAAACATGGATGGAGAGGGTCAGCTGGTTATTCCATTGCAGCTTTCTTGATCTATCAGGTTTTTACCCCAATACCTGATTCCAGAGTTGTTATTGATAATAGAACAATTCAGATAAATGCTTCCTGTCCTCCCTAAAAACATGCATACTAGTGTAGTGGGTAGCTAGCTGTACCAGTTTTGACTGGGAAGTACTACCCCCAGTGAGTCTTCTGGTAACTGTCACACCTACCTATAACCTGACCCTGAGGTAGGGCCAAGACAGGAACCCTTAAGACCCATGATCTGGATGTGTCTGCTGCCTTGGTTCCTGGTGATTCTGGATGCTGGATGGTAAACTAATCAGAGGTCTCCAGAGAATACCACTGGACTGCACTTCACTTCTCGCAGATACTGTAACCAGTCTCTTTACTTGCTGTACATTATCCCAAAATAAACCTCCCTTTTAACTACATGGAGTTGCCTTAATATATCACCCAATATTCTAGTAACACTATACAACCTGAGCAGATTATACTTAGTAGTATATGTGTATATACTCATGATTGTATGCACGTGACAACAAATGATGAAGAATGAGGGCATGAATTTGAAAGAGAACATGGAGATATTTTGGAGAGGGTTTGGAGGGAGGAAAGAAAAAAGAAATGATATTATAATTTCAAAATATAAAATTAATAATTGTAAAAGCAGGTGGAAAATGGAGTCACGATTTTTAACAAGAGTGTGTAAGTCCCCACTGTAATGATACTCATTAGAAAATGTAGAGGAATTCATTTTGGGACATAATGTGAGTTTTAGTCCTACAAGAGGCTGCCCAGTCCCTTCAGGGCTTTTGCCTGAGGATTCAGACATTCATTCAGTCAGAGGATGAACAGAGCAGAAGGTTCAATCCCATGTCTATAATCTGTGTTTCACTCCAGCACTGAGGTACTCAGGATCCATCTCTGAAAGGTAAACACACTGTCCTTTGTGAAAGGTTGAATACAATCATCCCTTTATACTAGCACACCAAACTTTTGCATTCTATTATCCTAGACAAACAAAAAGTAAATACCATTTGAGACATAGAATACAGAATTTTAAGACCCATCTATCTTCAAAAATGTTGAGAAGGTAGATGAAAACAGCAGGGCAAACAGAGTCCTCCTTGGGTTTCAAAGTCATCTTTTCAGTTTTACCTTGAAAGAAAATATTCCTCATATCCACACCTTAGAAATCTAGGGAAAGTCTCTGAATGTTCGGTCCCTGGCACTGAGGAGATTGTGGGATTCTAGAGCTCAGGAGTACATCTAAACTTTTGTGCCCAGTTCTGTGTAATGAGTACTTCTACAGCAGCTGAAAGAAAACTTCTGCTTTACGTAATTATCATCTGCCAGGCAGAGGTGGCTCACACCTTTAATCCCAGCACTCAGGAGGCAGAGGCAGGTGGATCTCTATGAGTTAGGGGCCAGTCTGGTCTACAGAGCAAGTTACCGGACATCCAGGACAACATAGAGAAGATCTCTATCAAAAGAAAAGAAAAAGAAAAAAAGCACAAAACAAAAAGACCACAAAGGGGGAGGGTTGGAGAGTGTGCTCTGTGTTTAAAGTACTGGATCTTCTTCCAGAGGACCCAGGTTCAATTCCAGGCACCCTCATAGAGGCTCATAGCCACATGTAACTCCAGTTCCAGAAAACCTGATGCCTTCTTAGAACCCCCACAGTGCCTGGGCACATAAGCAGCAAACAGACAGACATGCAGGTAAAATATTCCCACAATAAGCATAAGTAAGAATATATATTTTTATCATCACCTTGCTGAGATAGGAATAATCAAGAGGACCAGATACAGCTAACTTATTATTTGTTGTTCATATTCTAAAGATCATTAAAAAAAATACCTGTGCCAGATATTGGGATAAATGCTGAGAGTTCAGAGAGACAATGGAACAAGCCACAGTTCACCTCACCAACTCCATGAATCCTCTGACTCAATGAATGTCTGAGTCCTCAGACGAAAGGTCTCCAGCTGAAAAGGGCTTAGTTCCCGTCCGCTCACACCTTATACACCTTTCTCCGCTTTCCTAGTGCTGGGATTAAAGGCATGTGATGCCCAAGTACTGGGATTAAAGGTGTGTGCCACCACTGCCTGGCTCTGTTTCTCTCCTAGACTGAATCAATCTCATGTAATCCAGGTGGTTTTGAACTCACAGAGATCCACGTAGATCTCTGCCTCCTGAGTGCTAGGTATGTACCACCACTGCTAGGCATCTATGTTTAATATAGTGGTTTGATCTATTCTCTGATCTTCAGGAAAATTTTATTAGGGTACACAATATATCACTACAACTATTCATTGTTAGATCCATAATGTCAGTAGCTTTGCTATAAAGCAGCATTAGGCACCAACAATGAAATGCTTATAGATGAGCATTCCCTTAAGACTACGACAGCTAAAGGAGGTAGAGTTTCAGAGAGATACACAAATTGTAGGCACAAAAGGGTTAGTGACAAGATATCTTAATTTGCAAAATCTCCTTAGTAATGTTCCAGAGTAAGCTCAGATGTCAGAAGTCAGTAAGAGCAGAATCATAGTCCCTTCAGAATGAATTCTAAGTAAGCGATCCAGCTTCATTTGATTTGTTGAAATTTTAAAAATGTTTAATTTTCAGTCTCCTGGACCCCCCTCAACTTTGCCCCAGTTGCCAGACAGCAGGGAAAATTCTTGTGGGAAGCCCCACCACCACCAAAATCCCCCATTGGACCCTGCAATCTACAAGTTCCATGCCTTGCCCCAATATCCATCCACCTGTGACCCCAGTAACTTCCTGAGACATAGAAAACAAACTGCCAGCTCTCATTGGAACAGGAGCTTTCATTGAACCAAAAGTAACCTCCTGAGACAGGGAATCCACCAGCCTCATTGGACCAAGGGTGGCTTCCTGAGACACAGAATCTGCCAGCTCTCATTGGACCAAGAGAGGCTTCCTGAGACACAGAATCTGTCTGCTCTGACTGGACCAAGAGCCCTGATAAGACCAAGAGCAGCCCCGTGAGTCCCAGAATCAGTTAGCTTGGATTGGGCCAAGAGCAGTTTCCTGAGACACAGAATCTGCCATATACAATTAGCCCAAGAGCTAAGATTGGACCTAGAGGTGCCCCCTGAGACACAGACACAATAAGCACAGAATGGACCAATACCAACTTGCTCAGACACAGGCAGCTCTTGCATCTATTAGAGGAGGAGATGGGCAGACGTCAATGCAAAAATACATACAACAACATAAAGAGCAATATGGCATCACCAGAACCTAGCCCTCCTCCAACAGCAAGACCTGAAGATCACAATGTAGAAGAAACAGAAGAAAGTGACCTTAAAATAGCTTCATGAAAATACTAGAAGCCTATGAAGAAAAAATGAAAAATTCCCTTGAAGAAATTGAGGAAAAGACAAACAAAAGATTGAAAGAAATCAATAAAGAAATTAAGGAAAAGATAAACAAAAAATTGGAAGAAATCAATAAAGAAATTGAGGAAAAGACAAACAAAAAACTGGAAGAAATCAAGGAAAAGACAAACTAAAAATTGGAAGAAATCAAGGAAAAGACAAACAAAAAATTGGAAGAAATCAAGGAAAAGACAAACAAAAAATTGGAAGAAATCAATAAATCCCTTAAAGAAAGCCAAGAAAACCATGTGAAAGTAATTAAACATGTGAGGGAATAAGCTTAAGACCTGAAAAGTGAAATAGAAACAATGAAGAAGACACAAACAGAGGGAACGCTGGAAATAGAAAATCTGAGTAAATGAGGAGGAAACACAGATGCAAGCATAACCAACAGAAAACAAGAGAGGGAAGAGACAATCTCTGGTGTAAAGGATACAATAGAGGAAATATATTTGTCAGTCAAAGAAAACACCAAAGCCAAAAAAGTCATAACACAAAATGTCCAGAAAATCTGGGACACCATGAAAAGGCCAAACCTAAGAATAACAGGGATAGCAGAAGGAGAAGAATACCAATGCAAAGGCACAAAAAATATATTCAACAAGATCATAGAAGAAAACTTTCCCAACTTAAAGAAGGAAATACCTATGAAGCTACAAGAAGCCTATAGAACACCAAACTGACTAGACCCCCCAAAAAAGTCCCCTCACCACATAATAATCAAACCACTAAACATACAGAATAAAGAAAGAATATTAAGAGCAGAAAAGGAAAAAGGCCAAGTGACTTATAAAGGCAGACTCATCAGAATAACACCTGAATTCTCAATGGAGACATTGAAAGCCAGAAGGACCTGGACAGAAATAATGCAGACATTAAGAGACCATGGATGCCAGCTTAGACTAATGTACCCAGCAAAACTCTCAATCACCATAGATGGAATGAACAAGACATTCCAAGACAAAACCAGATTAAAATAATACCTATCCACTACAATAACTAGCCCTACAGAAAGCACTAGAAGGAAAATTTTAATTTAAGGAAGTCAGATACACCCATGAAAATCAGGCAATAGATAACCCCACAGCAGTAAATCCCAAAGAAGGGAAATACACACATGCTACCATCAAAGTATAACATGAATTAACAATCACTGGTCATTAACATCCCTTAATATCAATGGACTTAATTCACCTATAAAAAGACACAGGCTAACAGAATGGATATGAAAACAGGACCCATCTTTCTGCTACATACAAGAAACACATTTCAACTTCAAAGGTAGACACTACCTCAGAGTAAAAGGCTGAAAAAAGTCTTTCCAATCAAATGGTCTTAAGAAGCAAGCTGGTGTAGCTATCCTACTATCTGACAAAATAGACCTCAAACTAAAATCAATCAAAACAGATCAAGAAGGACATTACATACTCATCACAGGAAAGATCCACCAACATGAAGTTTTAATTATGAACATTTATTCCCCAAATACAAAGGCACCCACATGTATAAAAGAAACATTACTAATGCCCACTCTCACCACCAGAAAGATCGGCCAGACTGAAAGTTTTTAACAGAGAAAAAAAGGGACTTAACTGATGTTATGACTCAAATGGACTTAATCGATATCTACAAAACATTGCACCCTAACCAAAAAGAATACACCTTCTTCTCAGCACTCCATGGAACCTTCTCTAAAATCAACCACATATTCAGTCACAAAGCAAATCTCAACAGATGCAAAAAAAAATGGAATAACCTCCTGTGTTCTATCAGACCACCATAGCTTATAGATTTCAACAACAACAAAAATTACAGAAAGCCTATAATATCGTGGAAACTGAAAGATGCTCAACTGAATCACCAATGTGTCAAGGAAGAAATAAAGAAGAAACGAAAGACTTCCTAGAGTTCAATGAAAATGAATGTATTACATACCCAAACTTATGGGACACCATGAAAGCAGTGTTAAAAGAAAAATTCATAACACTAAATGCCCACATAAAGAAGTTGGAGAATTCTCACACTAGTGACTTAACAGCACACCTGAAAGCTCTAGAACAAGAAGAAAAGTCACCCAGGAGGAATAGATGCTAGGAAATAATCAAATTGAGAACTGAAATTAATAAAATAGAAAGAAAGAGAACAATACAAAGAATCAATGAAACAAAGAGTTGGTTCTTGAGAAAATCAACAAGATAGACAAGTCCTTATACAGACTAACCAAAAGGCAGAGAGATAGCATCCAAATTAGCAAAATCAGAAATGAAAAGGGAGGCATGACAACTGACAATGAGGAAATCCAGAGAATTATCAGGTCATACTTCAAAACCTATACTGCACAAAATTGGAAAATCTAAAAGAAATGGACAATTTTCTGGTTAGGTATCACATACCAAAGTTAAATCAAGACCAGATAAACTATTTGAATAAACCAATAACCCCTAAGGAAATAGAAACAGACATTAAAAGTCTCCCAATCAATAAAAGCCCAGGACCAAGTGGTTTCAATGCAGAATTCTACCAGATTTTCAAAGAAGAGATAATACCAATACTCTCCAAATTGTTCTACACAATAGAAACAGAAGGAACATTACCAAACTCCTTTTATGAGGCTACAGATACTCTGATTCCCAAGCCAAACAAAGGTGCAACAAAGAAAGAGAACTACAGACCAATCTCCCTCATGAACACTGATGCAATAATACTCAATAAAATATTGACAAACAGACTCCAGGCACACATTAAAAAATGTATCCACCATGATTAAGTAGGCTTCATGCCAGAGATGCAAGGTTGGTTCAACATACCAAAGTCTGCCAATGTAATACGCCATATAAACAAACTGAAAGAAAAAAACCATACGATCATTTCATTAGATGCTGAAAAAGCCTTTGACAAAATCCAACACCCCCTTCATGATAAAGGTCTTGGAGAGATCAGGATTACAGGAAACACACTTAAACATAATAAAGGCAATTTACAGCAAGCCAACAGCCAACGTCAAATTAAATGGAGAGGAACTCAAAGCAATTCTTTTAAAATCAGAAACAAGACAAGGCTGTCCACTCTCCCCATATTTACTCAATATATTACTTGAAGTTCTAGCTAAAGCAATAAGACAACAAAAGAAGAACAAGAGGATACAAATTGGAAAGGAAGAAGGCAAACTTTCACTATTTGCCGATGATATGATAGCATACATAAGTGACCCCAAAGATTTGATCAAGGAACTCCTACAGCTGAAAAACAGCTTCAGCAATGTGGCTGGATACAAGATTAATTCAAAAAATCTGTAGCCCTCATCTACACAAATGATAAATGGGATGAGAAAGAAATCAGAGAAACATCACCCTTTACAATAGCCACAAATAATATAACATACCTTGGGGTAACTCTAACTAAGCAAGTGAAGGACTTGTATGACAAGAACTTTAAGTCTCTGAAGAAAGAATTTGAATTAGATATAAGAAAATGGAAAGATCTCCCGCTCATGGATAAGAAGGATTGACATAGTAAAAATGGTAATCTTACCGAAAGCAATCCACAGGTTCAATGCAATCCCCATCAAAGTCCCAACACAGTTCTTCACAGACCTGAAAAGAACAATACCCAACTACATATGGAAAAACAAAACTCTCAGGATAGCTAAAAGAATCCTGTACAATAAAGCAACCTCTGGAGGCATCATGATCCCTGACCTCAAGCTCTACTATAGAGCTAATAAAACAGCTTGGTACTGACATAAAAACTGACATGTGGGCCAATGGAATCTAAATGAAGACAACAATCCACACACACACATGAACATCTAATTTTTGACAAAGAAGCCAAAACTGTACAATGGAAAAAAGAAAGCATCTTCAACAAATGGTGCTGGTATAACTGGATGTCAACATGCAGAAGATTGCAAATAGATTCATATCTGTCACCGTGCACAAACTTAAGTCCAAGTGGATCAAAGATCTCAACATAAATCCAGTTACTCAAAACCTAATAGAAGAGAAAGTGGGAAGTAGTCTTTAATGCATTGGCACTGGAGATCACTTCCTAAATATAACATCAGTAGCACAGACACTGAGAACAACAATTAATAAATGGGACCTCTTGAAACTGAGAAGCTTTTGTAGGGCAAAGCACATGGTCAATAAGACAAAACGACAGCCTACAGAATGGGAAAAGATCATCACCATCTCCCTGTCTGACAGAGGGCTGATCTTCAGAATATATAAAGAACTCAAGAAACTAGACATCAAAATACCTAACAGTCCAATTAAAAAATGGGCTACAGAGCTAAACAGAGATTCTCAACAGAAGAATCTCAAATGGCCAAAGACATTTAAGGAATTGCTCAACATCCTTAGTCTTCAGGGAAATGCAAATCAAAACAACTCTGAGATACCATCTTATACCTGTCAGAATGGCTAAGATCAAAAACACTGAAGACAACTTATGTTGGAGAGGACGTGGAGCAAGGGGAACTCTCTTCCACTGTGGGTGGGAATGCAAACTTGTGCAGCCACTTTGGAAATCAGTATGGCAGTTTCTCAGAAAATTGGGAATCAATCTTCCTAAAGACCCAGCTACACCACTCTTGGGCATATACCCCAGGAATGCTCAATCATACCACAAGTACACATGCTCAACTATGTTCATAGTAGCATTATTTATAATAGCCAGAAACTGGAAACAACCTTAATGCCCCTCAATGTTAGAATGGATAAAGAAAATGTGATACACATACACAATGGAGTACTACTCAGCAGAGAAAAATGACATCATGAGGTTTGCAGGCAAATGGATGGAACTAGAAAATATCATCCTGAGGTAACCAACTCAGAAGAGCAAATATAGTATATGCTCATTCATAAGTGGATACTAGAAGTAAAGCAAAAGAGAACCAGTCTGCAATCCACAATTCCAAGGAGGCTAGCTAGTAAGGAGGACCCTAGGAAAGACACATGGATTGCCCAGCAATGGAGAAATGGTTGAGATCTACATGAGCAAACTGGGGGTGTGGGGGGTAATGGAGGGCAAGGGATGGGGGAATGAGAGCCTAGGAGAGAGAGAAGCTTGATCTGGAACTGGAACAGAATGGGAGAACAAGGAAAGAGATACCATGATAAATGAAGGCACCATGGGAATAGGGAGAAGCAGAGTCCTAGGTAGGTTCCCAGGAATCCACAAAGATGACTTCACCATAGACTACTGGCAATGGTCGAGTAGATGCCTGAGCTGACCTGCTCTGGTGATCAGATGGCTGAATACCCTGTCATCATAGAAACCTCAAATAGTGACTGATGGAAGCAGATCCAGAGATCCAAGGCCAGGTCCTAGGTGGAGCACCAGGAGTCCAATCAACAAGAGTGAGGAGGGATTCTATGAGCATGAGATATCAGCACTGTGATTGGAAAAAAAAGTACAGAGACAACTAGCAAAACTAGTGGATACACATGAACTGTGGACCAATAGCTGAGGAGACTCATGGTACTGAACTAGGTCTTCTGGTTGAGTGAGACAGTTGTTTAGCTTGAACTGTTTAGGGGGTCCTCAGGTAGTGGGAATGGGACCCATCGCTAGTGCATGAGACTGCTTTTTGGAGCCTAGTGCCTATGGTGAGACACTTTGCTCAGCCTTGGTGCAGGGAGGAGGGGCTTGGACCTGCCTCAACTGAATGTAACAGGCTGTGCTGACTCCTCCTGGGAGACCTTGCCTTGGAGGAAGTGGGAATGGGGATGGATTGGGGTGGAGACAGAGTGTGGGAGGAGGGAGGACAGGGGAATCTGTGGTTAGTATGTAAAATGAATAGAAAATCTCTTAATTAAAAAAAAAGGGAAAAAACAACTCCTATAGGGAAAAAAATCATTAATGTTAGAGGTCATGGAGCACAACATGTGAGTTATTTGCTGACAGCTTTGCTTTGTATAATATCTATTATGAGTGTATTGTGACCACATATTACAAATTAAGTGTCTATGTTCTTTTCACAGAAGCTTGAAGGTTACTTTTGTTAAAATCTTGACTCTTTGCCAGCAACAATAGGTATCCAATTTAAGATTAAAATAAGATAACACATTCATCAAATCTGCCTTCCTATTATATCTGTGTCCTTTCCTGCCTTAATCTTTGGGTCACAACATATTCAACTATAAATGAAAACACATTAACAATTTGAAAAATGTTTTCACAAAGTCTATATATGGGTTTAATGTGGTCTGTTGTGTTTGGTACTAATATGAATTTCCCCTACCCAAACCTGACTTTTTTCACTGATTCATGTATATAAAGCCCTAACCAATTATCATGAGATGCAGAACAAAGAACAGAACAAGGACATTTGTGGTGTTCAGAGTAACACCAAAGTACCTACAATGAGATGATGCCATGATGCCATGCAAAATTTAGTGACTGGGTGCTTATACAGAAGAAAAACATCTTTGGAAACAAAAAATGTTTATGGATATTAGCCAAACCCCTGAACAATCATGAAATACTCATTGTTCCCTCTTTTGGAGGAATAGACTGATCACTTTGACTAATATGCCTCCCATCTACTCACAATCTAAAGTCCCAGTAGAGAAGCCTTCCTCATCATCCTTACAATATACTGCTCAGTCTTCAGCTACTGTTTCCACATCAGATGCTATTTCAATCTACTATTTAGCCCCACTCTTTGGCCGAATCCCTTCTGAGCACCATATTTCACAATATATCCTTCCTCCCCCAGGTCTGATCTAAGCCTAGCTAGAAAATCTCCTGCACGGTCAATCCACTGCATGCTGTTTGTATGAGACATGTTAACCCAAGTATACTGATCTCACAAGACTCTATATTCCCAGCAAGCACTCACCAATTGTAGATATAGTCAGGATTTTTGCAGCATCCAAAAGAAGAACCTCAAGGAGAAATAAGCTCACTAGAATCCCAATTCTATGCTCAGCCATCTGTAAAAACAAGTGGAGCACAGGCACAGGATGCACAGCTTGAGAACTGTGTGCCACTAAGGGACCCCGTGAGCCTCTGTCACAAAGCACTGGCTGTGTCCTTGAAATGAGGTGAAATGAGATCTTATTCTGGTCTTCCAAATGCCCTCTTGCTCTTTGCCTTGTCTCTGCTGGTCTCTTTCCATTGGACATTCTGTTTCACCCTCCTTAGCCAGAGTTCATAGAAGAACAGGGGCTGAGTTAATATTTACCTTGTCCTTTAGCCACAATATCCTCTTTACTGCCCCTAAACAACTCTCTAAATTGTGAATCAAGGGACCCTGAAAAATCCTGTCAATGCCAGCATCTTGAAGTGACATATACCATGAACATTTTACAGGCCTGTTCCCTAACGTACAAGATTCTGCCTCCTCTATCATTTCTCTATTTGTGCCCAATTGCAATATCTGTAACCCATTATGCCAGGTGCCAGTCTTAAAATCTTCAACACTGTCAATTGTAAGCTAATGATCCAGGAAAACACCTAAGATTATTGCCCAAGGCCTCTCCCTAGTCACAAATTCATGAAAATGTGCTAGTGGCCTAAGTGTAAGACTTTACTCCCCAAATAAAATATGTATATTTCTTTACTTCTTACTCCATGGCTTGCTGTTTAGCTGGGACACTGGACCCTGGTGTCATTCTCCCCTTCTCATTTTGCTCCCCATCTATCTTTTCTGATTTCTCCTCCTATGTCATCTCTTCCTGCCAGCCCTGCCTATTCTTTCTCCTGCCTAGCTACTGGCTGTTCAGCTCTTTATTAGACCAATCCAGTGTTTAGACAGGCAAAGTACACAGCTTCACAGAGTTAAACAAATGCAACATAAAAGAATGCAATATATCTTGGCATCATTAAACAAATGTTTCACTGCAAAAATAATGAAACACATCTTCAACTAATATTCTATATTTCCCCTTTTTGTCTAAACAAAAATGAAAGGCTTTAACTTTAATGTACTAAAACTATATACAAGAAAAACATTTAAAGTAAAAATTATATTTACACTATTCAGTTCATTTGTATTTAACAATTTAGAGAAAATATTCTATTATCTATCTTATGTTAGTGATTCTAAAGTTTTATATCAAATTTACTTTTTATCATAACTAAGGAAAAGTATAACTTTAACTATTTAGTCAAAACAATTAAAATTGAACCTGCAGTTCTGGGTGAACATCATAAAACAGAATGGAAGTATTACACCATCTTCCCCAGGGCAAGGTCGGGACTGCTTCCAATTCTGCCACTGATCAATCAACCCAAGAGGAAGGAGCACACTGCCTATGCAGTCATCCTCATATTTTATTGGAACACTAAACAGCTTAGTATAGCCTCAAAGCAGGAAGAGAATCTGCTTCATACATTCAAAGCATGTAGGAGAACACAGCTTTGAATTCTGCTTTGCAACATGGTGTCTTGTGTCTACAAGTCGTTACCTGTGTCTGAGTTTAAGCATTGCATTCATGTATAATCATGCTCCTTTCACAGTCTTATAACAGAAGAGACAAAAAAGGAGGAGTAATGTGAGAAAAGGGACTGCATTGTTCTTCACAACAAATCACCAGCCAATCTATTGCTCTCATACTTCTCAAATGTATTAATGTGATGGTTAATTTCATTGTTAATTTCATTAAATTAAAGGATACTCAGATAGCTGGGAAAGATTTATTTCTGGCCATGTGTGAGATTGCTTCCAGATGGCAGTAGCTTTTGAATCAGGGAAAAGAGTAAGGAAATTCCATCTTCACCCAAAGGGTCTGAGCACTGTCACATCTGCTGAGGCCTAGAAATAAAAAAATAAAACATAAACATAGATTCTCTCTTCCTCCCTCTTCTGGAGCTAACACACACATCTTCACCTCACCTCCAACATCAGACCTCAGGACTGGGGAGCTGGTTAGGTACATTAAGTGCCTGTGGACCTGAGTACAGATACCCAGTACTCATATAAAGAGATAGGCAACTATCATCCCAGATCCAGGAAGGTAAAGATAGGTACATCCTGGCCTTGCTGACCTGACAGTCTAGATTAATTGGCAAGCTCCAAGTCCAGTAAAAGACCCTGTCTCAAAAGAAGAATGAGCAGTATAAAGGAAGACAACTAATGACACCTCCTGTCAACCTCTGGCTTCCACATACATGTTCACATATGAATGTATGAAGTGTCACACTCATATCTATACACAAACACACATTTCACACATATAGACCTCTCCTCTCAATCTCTCTCTCTCTCTCTCTCTCTCTCTCTCTCTCTCTCTCTCTCTCTCTCTCACACACACACACACACACACACACACACACACACACACACACACGCATGCACACACGCACGCACGCACGCACGCACACCTTGACTAACATGCATAGTGTTTGAAAGTACATGTCACATTTCCAGAGGAGAAAGGAGTTCATCAGTATCACTCAGTTACAAAACCTGAGACCTGCAGCAGCAGCCTGCCTACAAATTATACTCGTGCAATAGTTGTACAATTGTTAAGAGAGTAACCAACTATGTTTTGATTTGTGACTAAGTACCACATCATGAGATGGAACACATACCTGACACTGCTAAAGTGCCCAAGAACCTGATACTAGGTTGGCCATGGGTCTAGGGGAAAGCCCAATACTATTATTCTGTTAAAGGAACATACAGTAAAATGGCTCCTAATCATGTACACTGTACTCATAGGTCAGTCTCTAGCAAAGCTTCTTGTAGCAGATTGGGATAGGGACAAAAGAAACATTCAGAAGTTTCTAAGGATGATATATTTGAACAAATTAGGTTGTGTGTGTATATAGAAGTAAGAAAAGGCATTTGGCCTGGACCATTAGTAGGAATTAATAGTAATTTAGAAGTACTCACTTGATGAAACAAATTCTGTGATATACGTGTATATGTATATATATATATATATATAGATATATATCTGTGTATATATATAAACAGTTATACATATAGTTATAGCTATAGTTATTTATATATAATTCCCTATATCACTTTGATCCTACATTTCATGTTCTCATCTGTGGTTTAAATGCTGGTTTCTGTTACTTCTGTCTTCAATGAGATTCTCAATATGATTGTCAAAGATGCATACCAGTAAGTCATACACTCTCTTTAGTAGGTTAATGTCCCTGAATACTGAACAAGGTTTATAGGAAAGAAATGATAAAATAAATCCCTCTCCCTTTCTCTTTCTTTATTTCCTTGTTTCTCTCTCTCTCTTCCCCTTCTCTCTCACACACACACACACACACACACACACACACACACACAAACATGTACACACCTATCCTCCACTAGTTGATCCTTTCTGTAAGAAATATTCAGAAATGTGAGAAGGTGACCTACGCAGTCCAGACTTGGGTTCTCAGATCTCTTAGATCAGTGGGAAGACCACAAGACAAAAAGCCTACAAACCTGGGTCTTGGTCTTACCTCTCCAAACCCATCCCTGGTGAATATGAATTTGAGCTCAAAGGCTCTATTATCTACTACCTCTGATTAATAGAGATGTAGACTAGACAGTAGACAGGAGAGAAGAGAACACATGGCATGAGGATCTGCTCAGCACTTGGTGAGGGGCTTCATACTGCGTCATGAGAGCATCACATGCCATAGCAGAACAAGCTCATCAGCCCCAAGCCCTCATCTCTTTTGGTAAAACTGTACTATAACCATCAGGGAGGGCATCCCATGCCAAGCAGAACAAGCATGTCAGCCCCAGGCCCCCTTCTCTTTTGGTAAAGCCACACTGTAGCCATTCTGGAGGCCCCACCCTGTGGACTTCTTTTAACTTTAATTATATCGCAAACCTCCCACTGTAAACTGTCCTTGACATATAAACTTTGGAATTGAGTTTCTAACACATGAATTTGGGAGGACACGTTAAAACCACAGCAGGAAAGTAAGTATGGACTGGTAAAATGGCTTTCCTATAAGTCTTGACAAACAACAGACATTGGACATTTGAGTCCCAGCAGAATTCTTTCTCCCTACCATATGTAACAATAGGTAAGAAATTCAAAGTGTAGTTCTGCCACTTCCTCATACAAAATCATAGTAGACTTTGGGAAGACCAGACATTGGAATCCAGACTTCAGTCACTTTTCCCTCTGACACCAATGCTACCAGAGCTGATGTAGGCAGATACTTCTGGATATGACTTGATTAAGTCAGGGGGGAAATTACAGTCAAGCACGAAACTTGAGATGCTCACATTAACCATCATTTAGTCACTTAATTCATCAACAAACAGCCAACATTAACTGTGTCTTCTTTTCAATGTACCATGTTAGGACAGAAGCTAGGAGTAGAGGGGTAACTCGGAGAATCAAGCTCTAAGATGGCATACAATCTTAATTTGAACTCTGAAGACTCACATTAAATCATAAGAGGAAAAATAAATTTTGTAAGACTTTGGGGTTTGAGAGGAATGTAGGAGAGAGTCGTATTTCCAATAAAGAAGGGAAAGACATACTCAGAGCTCTGAGATTTGAATAACAAATCCCACTGCAGACTCCAAATATGACGTCATGATTTCACTGACGTCACAACTCTTGTGAAAGTGAGTCTGACTCTTTGGTCACAACAGTATAAACGGTCAGTTTTAACTCTGTTTAGAAGGCACTCCTTCCCCATGCATGTGACCACAGCACCAACATGTGTTGGCTTATCATATGAAAAATTCCCTTTCAGAGGCACAGGTCAGTCCATTCCTTCAACAAATCTCTTCCCAGTTTGCTAGTTTGGGAGAAGAGGGGGCACACAGACAGCCTTCAAAGCCTAAAATCTCCCTCTAGTCACGCTTCTGAGCTACAGTTCATCCCAACAGGAATGCTACGTATATCGCTTCTCTTTGTATCTTCTTACTTAACAGCATTGAAATTCATTCTGTATCATTTATACATCTCTGGCTTATCCAATTTTATATATAGTTGTTACTCCAATAAGTGGATAGACTGTAGTTTCTTTTATTTACTTATTTAATTTTTTCACATTTAAGGAAATAAACCTATCATATAAGTCATATCAAAAATGATTTCTCCAAACTCTTCAACTTTCTGTGAACTTTATTTTGTATTCTACCAGGAAAAATGAATTGATGGCATTCATATGTTGTCATTATCAGATAAATTGGTAGATATTACATGCCAACAGTGACTGTTCCTACCTAACAGGAAGAGTAGAATGGAGCAGTCCAGGCATTCTGAACTCTAAAGAGAGATTATAAGATAAGAAAATAGAGCATTAAATAGAATTTGTCAAATATTTGGGGGTTTGTTTTCAAAAGATAGGAGAAATTAGAGTCTGAGAATAGAAGTCACAGAGAGGATGAAACTGTCATAACACTGTCAATGGCAGAAAAGAGTGAAGAGAAGAAATGGCTGGGAAAGGAAGGATTGTCCAGGAGCAAGGGGATCCAGGTAGTGCAGTCACCAGTCAGTCAATGTACTGTATGAGTGTTAGGAAAGAGGCAGAAAACAATGGGGACAACTGGAGGTCTACCAGCAAGAAGAGGGAAAGAGGAGAACCTTGGGGCAGGCCTGTAAAGAGCCAGAGTTCCCAACATCCTCCCCCACGTAAACCTAACATTATGCCTTCTTTTCCTTCCTGGCCACACCCTGGGACCTGAGCAACAAGCCCAGCATTTTCTTCAACAGCCACCAGGTGCCCAGAGTGAGCCCCAACAGGAACAATAGGATATCCAGCAGGTTCTGCACATGCCATGGCTGTTGAAAGCCATGGGGCTTGAGATGTGCTCCTCCCCCTGTCTGTAGGATGTGGTCAATCCAGCCCACCAGACGCTGGGAAGGTGTCAGGGGGTGGGAGCACCTGATGGCCCTGGTGGCCATTGCTGCAGACTTGTACCTATGGGCAGACACAGAGAGAGTGTGTTACCAGTGTGCTGTGCCAGTACTTAAGAACTTATAACATACACACACACACACACACACACACACACACACACACACACACACACACTTTTTCTAATAGAGATCCATAGGTCAGCTTTAAACAAAACTGTTGGCATATACTTGACACTGTGCACCTGAGTCCCAACTAAAAGTTCAATAAAAAGTTAAAACGTAAAACCTTACACAAAAGGATCAAAATTAATCCTGGAAGGGAAGTTTTAAAAATGACTATGTCTGTAAGGATTGCGCCTATGGTGCTGAAGGTGTGCTCACATTAGATATATTTGAACATGTGTGACATAATGTATATCTGATAAAATGAAGAGGACATTGAATCCTGAGTATTTGGTACTGTTTGGTTGTGAAATCTTTGTGCTGGTTGGGCAAGGGATATGTGGGTCACCTGTTTCTGTCTCTGTTATGATCTCCTTTGTGCTAGATTTGTGAAAAGTTTCTTTACAACAGGCCTGTCCTAAGCCCTAGGAACAGAGTGGAAACAGATACACACCGATTCCTCTTGGTGTGTGCTCATATGGGACAGACAAAAATGACACACATGATGGAGATATTGCAAATATTTCAGGTCAAAGAGAAAGTAGTATATGATGAGTGAGCTCAAGCACAGAAAAAAAATAGTGAAGTACATGTTCTCCTAAGAGGATAACTTTGGAGAGAAGTGAAATCAACACAAAGACACTAACGAGGCGGGGTCAGCCACATGAGGGACATGCAGAGGTCTTTGTCCAGCATTCAGTGACAATGGCTCTCATAGTCACATATATTTGGTAGTTTGTTTCTCATTCAGTAAACTGTTTAGGAAGGATTCATAACTGTGACTTTATTGGAGGAGATTTGTCACTGAGGGGTTTCAAAAAAGCCCACACCAGGGCCAGTCTTGAACTTTCTGCCACCTGCCTGCATATCAAGATGTAAGCTCTCTTCTATTGCTCCAGTCCCATGCTGCAGACACAGTCACCACCATGATGATCATGGACTAACCCTCTGAAACTGTAAGCAAGGCCCAATTAAATGTTTTATCTTACTTGTAGCCTTGGTCATGGTACCTTTTCACAGCAATACAATAGTAACTAAGACAGTCCTCTTCTGATTCATTTGGAATTCTATAGATATATTATGAGGCAGGGAGATTAGCCACCTTAAGAACATGCAAATGATCTCTCCTGCTTCAACTAAAATTCTATTATAGGTACCCAAAATATAAGAGATCATAAAGATAATGTGTGTATAAGGAATCATCACACCAAATCAGGTAGAAACATATTCTCAGCATCTCACTTAAAATTAGGATTAATAGCAAAGGAAAATCAGGACTTTCAAGTATCACACATGTATTATAACACATCCCACAAAATTCTGTTTCACTGATAAGCAGACTATACAGAACATGTGTTCAGGCTAAGGTACCCCAACCCCAGAGAGTTGCATACCTCTTGACTTCTATGACTTCTTTCAGTGTAAGTGGAAATGTCTCTGCCTTGAGTGTCTCTAGCTGAACAGAAACACCAATTTTCTTTGCTTCTACCAGGACCATGTTTTGAGGTTGGTCTACAAAGAAGGGAATCCCCACCATGGGTACTCCATGCTGGATGGCCTCCATTAGACTATTTGTTCCCCCATGGGTGATAAAAAGACGAATTCTAGGATGAGCTGTTGCAAAAGAGAAAGATCATCCAATATTTCACTATCCAATTTTCAGATACCAAGTAAAGCAGCAGAGCCAAAAATACCAATGTGCTAGGGAGAATAGATTTACTGATGTTGCTTTAGAGATTTGCAATGTTCCAGGATGTGATATATAGTCTTTTGTTTGCAGAGAGATGCCTTACTTTATTCAAACAACATGGGACCTAGAGCCTAGGGACACTACAAGGAGAGTGACAAGCCAGGAAAGGTTCCTTGTTCTTCTACTCATCTTCATCTTCTCCACTGATGCTTTCTTCTTCACTTATCTCACCTCTGCCTTCCCTTTTTTCTCATGTCTGATCTCTCATAAATCTTATTTCTGTGTGTTATCTGCTCTGTTTGAAGAGAAGCTTACAGAACGGTGGTAGACCAGGAACTTCTGTATTTACAGATCTTGACTGTTGGTCCATATTGAAAACTACCAAAAATTTCTTATGATTATTAAGAAATCATCCAAAACTATACCTCACTTAAAATCTACCTATATTTCCTGGAAATCAAGTCTTTTTCCTATTGTGTAACCTGTGATTTTATTGAATAGAGATCTATGTGAAAATTTTCCCAGTTTCTTTTGAGTCACAATCTTAGGTACATAATTCAGATTCAGCCATTGAGTGTAGAAATGATGCGTCTCCAAAAAGTCACACAGAAACAAGTAATTTGAGAGGATATGGCTTTAGGGAATTCTCTGTTGCTCAAGAAATCAGTGTCTCCATATGATAGCTCCATAGAATGTGAGCTTACTTGGGTTGGCACTCAAATACCTCCCTACGACAACCCTCCAATATTCATGTTGGAAATAACTGAGTTTTCAGTACTTTTCTGACAACCAAGATGTGTCTGCATGCTTACATTCATATGTATGTGTGTGTTTAAAAATACCAAGGATTTCTCACATCACTGTGAGAATAGCAGCAACAAATGGTAGCAACTGCCCAAGGAGTAGTTATAGATCACATGTTGGTCAAGATTGTGTTGGAGTGATCAGTGTTAAAAACTGTTGAGTCAAGGCTACATATCTATTTTGGATGTTGAGATCAGTTTGAGTTGAAATGGACAAGGAAGTTGCTACTATGGTCGTCTAGTGTACAACTTGATTCCTCCAGCAACTCTAGCTTCTTTTGCCTGCCTGTTGGAGTTATATCTTTACCTATCAGCAGCCTTTTCTTCTGCAAGTCCAAGCACTCAGACATCAGTTATCTATTAAGTCCCAAAGCACATTAACAGAAATAAAGTAACATGTCTAGGAGGTGCTTACCCAGAAGGTCAGTCTGGGGAAGCCAATCCATGAGTTTGACATTTAGAGCCATACTGACATCTTTGGGCCAATGAGCATCCTTACATGCCCACACCACCCCTTGAGGGAGGCAAGCAAAGGCACTGTTCATCTCCTTAATAAGTTCCTTGGTCTGATGCTGGGTTGCTAAGGAGCCCAGTGCCACAAGGACAAAACCTGAGTCTCCAAACTTAATGATAAAATCCTCTAAGTCCTAGAAGAAACACAAAGGGAAGAAGGCAAAAAAAGTAATTTGTAAAAGCCAAGGCAGCTATGATATGAAACAAGACCAGGTATTGAATAAACTCAGGCTTTGGTTGCTTGTGCTCTACATGATAAATCTCCTTTCATAGCCCTTGTACAGCTATATCTGTGGTAGTTACTGCATTGTTAGCAGCCAAGTCTTCACCATTGGGCTCTTACGAATTACTCTTCCAAGCAAATACATATACAAGATTTTATTGGAATAACTGATTTCTATTGTTTAAAATATAAGCTCTGGAGTAAACTAGTTGCTAAGGATAATTTTTGGTTTAGTAACTTGAGGTCCATCCTAACTATTTTTGGCATCATTTGTATTATTTTATATTCATGCTAGAAATATTGTAAGTATACAATATTTCTTCACTTGCTGTGTTATAGAATGTCTTCTCCTCTGGTGGTGACTTCTAGCTTTGGTTACAGAGTAATGATATATTCATAGAATGAGTTGAGAACTCTCCTTTCCTGTGGAACCACCACAAACATTTATAAAGAAACTGGCATTAATTCTTAAGTGTTTCACTTTATTCACCAATTAATCTATGATATATCAGACTTCCTTAATGGAAGACTTTACTATTGTTCAGTCCAATTTAATCTCATAAGTTTAAGATTTTTATATTTTTCTTGGGTCAGTTATGTTAATAGACATGCATAGAAATATGTTTAATCATATAGATCACCTAATTTAATGATACATCATTTTTGCATAACTCCCTTATAATCTTTATTGTTTTAAGTAATAGTAAGTAATTTTTCACTTTAGGACTTGATTATTTTATTGTTCTTTCTTATTTATTTTCTCAGTGAGTCTAATGGTTTTCAGCATACTGCTCTTCTGATTTTATTGATTCTAAGTTTTTTATTCACTGTTTCAATCATCTATACTCCAATTCTTTTAAGCCCCTTTTTCTCTAGTAGCAGACTCATTAAGTACTCTCTTCGTTATCTGTGCCTTATATTGAAAGGTTAGGTTATCAATTTCAAGTACCTTGTCTATACTAATGGAGTTTCAGCTACAAATTATATCCTACTTCTTGTTTTTATCACACTCCATTATTCCATTGTGTTTTGTCTCCTTTTCCTCGATATATAATATTTTTATATGGTCCTCTTGATTTTTCACTTTTACTTACACATTATTGATTTCTATCTTACCCTACTGTGATAAGAGATATTTACATTAATCCAAGATTTTGAAAGTTACTGGGGTTGTTTTGTGTGTGTGTATTGGGGAAGGGGGAGCTAATGCATAAAGATAGGAATTTGTTTTGTATATTAGAGAAGAATTTGTACTTTGCTCTTGTTGGAAAGAACACTCGGAACTGGAGAATTGGTTCAGCAGCTAAGAAAACTGGCTGTTCTCCAGAGGACCACAGTTCAGTTCACACATACCAATCACAACTCTCTGTAACTCTAGCTCCTGTGGATCCAGTGTCCTCAACTGGCCTCTTCTGGGCACTGGCCCAAACGTGATACACAGACATACATGCAGGGGAAACACTCGGGCACGTAAAAATCACTTAGCCAGTTGGATTTGGAAGTTCGAGGTCAGCCTGGTCTACAGAGCGAGATCCAGGAGAGGCACTAAAACTACATGGAGGCATCCTGTCTGGAACAAAAAGATACATTTTAAGCATGCTCTAACATATTTCTAATAATTTAATTTAGCCTTTGGTATTATTCAAGGTGATAATAGATAGTCTTGGATAGTTTTTGTGTGGATAGTCTTCTCATTATAAAACTGTAGAACTGAAGTCTTAAATTATTATGCATTTCTTCTTTAAATTCCTTACATTTTTCTTCATATTTTTTATTTCATATTTTGTGCATAAATGACATATTTATGTGTGAGTTAACTATTTCACATATTTTAAGTAATATTTTTGTAATTTTAAAGTTTGATAAACACAAAATTGCATTGTTATATACAGCCTTTAACCTTTTTTGAAAGTTTTGATATAAACTCTGATTTTCCTTATATGGACAATCACCATAGTCTATTTTTGCTTCTCTCATAATTCTTTAGGGAACATATATTCAAACACCCCACGAATTTGATTCCAGACTATTTTGTCATGTATAATTTCAGAACATTTCCTGCTAGTCTTTCATAATCCCTTCATCTCTCTGTGTGCTAACATCTGACCCATCTGTCCAGAAGGGGAGGTCTCTGGCAATCACATCTGGATTTATTCATATAAAAATATCTTCTACCACTTAATGATTCAGTCAGAGAACCCCAAACCTGTATACTGTAGTCCTATTCCACCAACTTGGGTATTCAGGAGACTCTATCTAAAGCCCATATCTGAAACCTCCTTCGAGCAATTTTATATATATATATGTGTGTGTGTGTGTGTGTGTGTGTGTGTGTGTGTGTGTGTGTGTGTATAACAGTCTTCCAAATAGTATGAAAAAGCTCCTCAAAATATTTGTTGTTATTTTTTTTACAGGTCCGACCATCACACCAATATAAAGATCTTTATAAAGATCAATGTAAAGCAGTGATATATATAACTAATCACTCCCCAAACTCTTCTTTGCACCAACTGTAAGGAAGGATAGGCACGGTGGTACCCAACAGAGCCAGAACAAACCTATACCCTTTCTGCTTTGAACTGAACACAGAAGAAACATCATCTTCATCATTTCAGCATCTTGTCCACCATGTATTAAACCAAAGGTTTATACTCCCATCATGGGTGAGGGAACACCACAGTGACAGGGAACAAACAATCTAACATCCTTAGCTCTCTGCACTTGTAAATTTTCAGGGATAGTGATCCTGAGCCTGCATAGAAATGTGAACTACATGGTAACTTTGATGGTTTACAGTAGCTGGATGGAGTATCAATGGCTCAACAGGCTGGGGACACAGAATAACAGAAGCCATTCTTCTTCTCACTAGTGCTAAGTTCTGTCTAGGAACATGCCTTCTGAAAGTATTATCTGTTTCATTATGAAGAACTGGCCTCCTTAAAACATACTAAGTGTTTTGACATTCACTGTATTTATTGTATATGTATTTCAAAATTCAATTACAAATATCAACACTAACTAAAGGAGTTATTCCACCACAGCCAGGAATAGAGACAAAACAAACTCACATTTTTAATATCTAACCAGGTCTTCAAACTTAGCATGGGGTACGCTAACACTATACTTTGAAAACCCAAAATATGGAGGCTCAGAGTTCTTCTGTTGTCTAAGAGTACTTCCTTTCAGGGTGTCTTTACCAAGTGACAGTTTCTTCCTGTGGTGGTTTGAAATAAAAGAACACCAAAAGGGAGTGGCACCACTAGGAGGTATGGCCTTGTAGTAGTGAGTCTGGCCTTGTTGAAGGAAGTGTGTCACTGTAGGGGTGGGCTTTGAGGTCTCATATGCTCAGCTATGCCTGATGTCACAGGTGACTTCCTGTTGCCTGTGGATCAAGATGTAGAACTCTGAGCTCCTTCTCCAGCATCATGTCTTCCTATATGGCACCATGTTTCCCACCATGATAATAATGGACTAAGCTTCTGAACCTGGAAGCCACCTAAATTAAATGTTTTCCTTTATCACTGTTTCTGTGGTCATAGCGTCTCTTTATAGCAATAGAAACCCTAACGAAGACACCATCTAAGCACTGCAGACCTCTGAATGAAAGATAACCTGAGGGCTAAGGTTTCACTCACTTGAGGTATTGGTCTAACAGGTTTGTCCGTTATGCCTCCAACATAGATGATGTTGGGAAGCACAGGATGAGCAAAATCAAAGTCTTCAAATTAGTCATTCTATTGATGACTCTTGCCTACAGCATTTTGCAGGGACTCTTTCAAATCAATGCTTAGCAAATAAGCAACCTGGTAAGATGCACAAGTGCACCATGTCATCTGACATCAAAAGATCCACAAGATGAGAGCACAGAGGCTCGCTTAATCTTTGCTCACTTTTTTTTTTTTTTTTTTGCTCACTTTTAAAATCAACTTTAAGTCACAAGAGCTGTAGTTTGTCTGTTGTGGGAATTCGCACTGCTAATGACCTTGGGGTATCTGGCCCAATAGAGGTATCGAATTTCTGGGTATGTGACTGTTTAAAACTGAGGAGGGGTGTGTACTTTCTCTCCCTTGGTGTGACCAGAGACTAGAGGGATGGTTCAATTCACCCATGGGCAAAACAGAAGGATTCTGCAAATGGACCTACATTACCCTCATATCCCTTAGCACTCATGAATAAATTGACATATATACACTCTTTTGGCTCTCTGATCATCTGTCTTCAGGGATTGTCTGTCAGAGAGTTGGTGCACAATATGGTTATGTAGAAGTAGTGGGATCTTTAGGAGGATATCTTTGTAGGAGGTTATTAAAAACCCTTACCCTATAGATAGTTAAAATGGTCTTCATTAGACTTTGAGTTAACTTCTGTGGGAGACATAAACCTGTTCTTTCTCTTCTCTTGACTTTTCAAGTCACACATTCTTTAGCCATTATGTTGCCATTGTCATGATGCTTTCAATCAACTTGACTGATGTTGACACCATGAGCTTGAACTTCTACAACTGTAACCTGAGTAAGTTTCTTTTCATTATAAACTCACCCAAATTGAGTTGTCCTGTTATAACAGTGGAATGTAGATCAATACATAGCATAATTAATATTTATCGCCTAAATTCTACTTTTTACATATTTTATATAATAATCCCTGAATACTACTAGGAGAATGGTAATCCCTTTAAAGTAAATCAATTGTAAATGTTCTCAAGAAGTTTCTATTCTCATCAACTTGACTGTATTTTACTTGTAATTTGAACCACACCTCAAGAGTTCAAGCTTGAAAAAAAATACAATGTATATGTCAAAAATGTAAATAATAACAACCATGTTAGACTAAGGTGCAATTTGACTTCTTTCAAACATATGACAAAAGATATGTGATCTTTAAGTCTTGAGTGAGAAATATTTCCAAAAAGAATCATGGTTCTGTGATACCATCTTGAGTATTAAGTGGAATTTTCCAGGACAGAGATGAGTGAGACCAATGAAATTAACTAAGAAACAAATCTGTACATGTCATCCATGTGGAACACAAAGGAGATTCTGTAGTCAAAGACTAAAAGCCTCAGGCTCATCTGTATTACCTAGCCATTGAAAAATTTTAAATAAACCTCTGGTCATTAGCTGTTAAGTTAATGACAACCAAACTAAAATTCATGGAACCACAGGGGCTAGGTGTAGCATAACGGACCTGTGAGAACAGGGAGAGCTCATTAAGAAAGGAAAACAGACTAGATAGATAGTAATTGGTAGAAGACGGGTTCTGGCATGGGGGTATCTAGTGGGGTGGGAGGAGATTGATAAGGAAGAGAATACAGGGAGACACAGATAAAATAAATGGACATTTTAGGGGTAGAATGGAAACCTATCATAATAGACGCTTGCTAAAATGTATACATATATGAAGGTGATCTTAGTAAAATTGCCAAATGATGTGGGAGACAGAGTCCCAACTGGCCATCTGTCGCCACCAAATGAGTTTCCAGTACCATAATTGAGTCAACCTAATTGGGATGTTGGACAAAGGGGTCCCACAGAAATTCCCCCAAATAACCCATGCAGTTGCCAAAACTATAGGTTGTTGTCCACAAACTGACAGCAAGGCTCTATTGCTCAAGACAACACGTACACAGACCATTGAACATGGAAAAAAATGAGCTGTTGCCTATATAGAGCTGAGGTTCTAGCAACTTTGGTACAGAAACATACTCTGCACATTACCAAAACAGAAACATAAACACCAAGCCAGTCACAAAACCAGTGATCTACAATGTTGTCCTGCCTGCAAGATATGCTAGGTGGCACAAAGCTTGTAGAAGTAACCAACCACTAACTGATTTGACTTTAAGCCTACTCCATGAGATGAAACATACCAAACACTGCATGGGTAATCAAGAACTTGAGACTAAATAGCCCAGGGACCTAGGGTAAAACCAAATAATATCGGTCTAAAAAAAACAAAACAAAAAATGTAGCAATGAAGTGATTTCTAAAGGCATTTTGCAATATTCCTAGATAAGGGCCTTGTGCAGTCATAATCCCAGGAGCTTCCTCCTGTAGTAGATGGGAACAAATATAGAGACCCATAGCGAGATATTACGCAGAGTGTGAGAGATCTTGGAACACTCAACACCAATTAGGATGTCTCCATCAATTCTCTGCCTTTGGGGTTTAGGGAACGCAGAGAAATAGCAGGTCATGAAGGAGCCAGAGGGTTTTGGCCACATCAAGAAAACAAGGACCTCTAAATCAACATAAAGAAAGCACATATGAACTCAGAGAGACTGAGACAGCTCACACACACACACACAACACACACACATCCATTCTAGTGATTTTATGGGATTTATGAGTATATACAGAGCAAGTCTCTGATTCTTGTGCCTTCTCTTGCACTCTTTTCCTTTTCTTTGTTTTTCTTGTGCAACTCTGATATGATATTTTGCTTTTATGTTATTATATTTTATTATCTCTTAGAAGATTGTTTGGCTTCTAATAGTGACAGAGTGACAGAAATAGAGTGGATCTGGGTGGGAGCACAGGTGGGGAGCTACTGGGAGGATAGAAGGAGGGGAAACTGCAATCAGGATATATCATGTGAGAAAAATTGTTTGGAATAAAAAGGGGAAAGGAAAGCTTTTAAATGAGTTTAACAGGAAAAGACCAAAGCATGGCACAGCCATGTGCAAGTGACTTGCTCCATTAAGGAACTTGTATAAGAAGGTGACAAGGTACATGGAAGAAGGTGGCTCCTCTTTCCCCGAATAGAGAAGTTGAAGTGACTGCACTGGCTTCATTAAGACAACATGCACAGAGACAAGTAAAAACAAGGCCTAGAAGGCACATCTTCCACTTTCTAGAGACTATCCCATCATTTACGGAGCTGTCAGTCATCTACCATCAAACACAATCCATCTTCACATCCACGAATCCTCCCAGTCATCATTTCTCTTAAATTCACTCAAAGCATCATGTGACCATCATCTCCCCATTTGTAAGACTTGATTAGCAATAAGTTGGTTCCAAGAATTGAAACAAATTACCTGTAATAAACTAATTCCTCTGCAAGGACTTGTCGTCTATTTTCAATTTCCTTTTGCTTATCTTCAGACACATGCCAGTTTATAACCTGATGTGATATTTTATCCTCTTTAAAACCTAAGAAAATATCAATTGAGTAAAATATAAATTTATCATAACATACCACACATTATTATGGGGATAAAAATAACTTTATTTTATTTCTTTGCAAAAATATGATTTTTCTTCTTCAGTGGTTTCATTCTTTTGATCCATTCAATTCTGTAATCTGGTAATATTTATTTGTAGTATAAATCCTAATTTATCATAATTAAAAACCTGGAGCCAGATACTAGGGTAAACGCTAAAAGATCAGAAAGACAAAGGAGCAAGCCACAGCCCCCTCTTACCTTGCCGAGTCCTCAGCCTGAAAGGGCCAAGCTCCTGCCTTCTCCTCCTTTATATTCCTCTCTCCACCCAGCCATATCACTTCCTGTCTCCACCTCACTAGCACTGGGATTTAAGGCATGTGCCTCCCAAGTACTAGGATCAAAGACATGAGATGCCAAGGGCTACAGTTAAAGGTGTGTGCCACATCTGCCTGCCTATGGTTAACTAGTGGCTAGCCCAACACTCTGATATCCAGGCAAACTTTATTTGTTAGAGCACAAAAAAAGAATCACCACATTTATTGAGACTTTGCAATAATACAAGAACATTTATACAGTTTACAGTTATGCAAATATCTAGCAACAGCTTTCATTTAAAGACACAGCTATTATTTTTCACTTTACATGTGAGAATGTATTAAGGAAAACAGTCTAAAATTATTCATTAACTTTGTCACTATACTGAGTTAGAGTTTATAGTGAACTACAAGTCAGTTTGACTGCAGAGTCCCTGCATTTCATAGAAAAATTAAAATGAAATATGCCAAGTGTTGATAGGCTTGTTTGCCTTTTTGTTGCTGTTCATTTTATGTTTGGACTTTGTTTGTTCGTTTATTTGATTTGTGGCAGGGTCATGTTTAGTAGCCCCCATTCGCTTTCAACTCACAAACCTGTTTCTTGAGGCAGCAAAGCACTTGGAGTATAAACAGGTGCCAGAACAAAGTGGTGTTTCCATGTTTGTTTGTGGTTTATTTGATCAAATTCAAGGGTTCTAACTTTAGTTTAAATGCTTATTCAAAAAAAAGAAAAGAAAAGGAAGGACGGAAGGAAGAAAAAAGAAAGAAGAAAAGAAAGAAAGGAAGGAAGGAAGGAAGGAAAAAAGAAGCAAAGAGAAAAAGAGGAAAGAGAAAAAGGCTGCCATGCCTTCACTGGCCTCTCTGACACTTTTCCTTATTACTCATGTGTTAATTAACAGTCTGATTGCAATTTTGAAGTTTAACTCCTGACATTTTCAACCTATATCTGTCATTTACAGAAAGAAAAAAAAAAACTCAATCCATTGTTTCTTGCTATTTATGAGAATTTTAAATCAAAACAATTAGGTCAAAAACAGAATCCTCACATGAGACTCCCTGGAGAGTTTCAATTATTATTTGAAGACAGACTATAGGATTCGGACTTCCTTTTCATTGTTCCTGCATCATGTGTCTCAGCCCAAACTTATTTTAGAATCTGAGACTCAGTCATGATCGTAGATTGCAGCACACACTATGAATGTGTCTCCTCAGTGGAAGGACTCTCACCTTTGTGTCTGCAAGGCAGTAGTGTTCATAGTAAATAGTTAGGATGGCTACCCTGTATGACATAATATCCAGCTGAATAGATCCAACTGAATGTTTTGCACACACAACACAGATAACAATGACACAGGATCCTGGGAAATGCCCTTTATATCCCTGTTGATTTCATATCTAGCGCTAAAAAATGCTATTAATGATGTTACATGGAAAAGCACCCACAGAATCTTTACAACACAATCAAGGGTTCACTTCAAACTTGATTTTAGTCTTAGACCTCTCAAAATTGTCATTCTCTTTGACAATTCTGGTTAGGTCTCTCTTGAGGAAGTTGTAAATATGAGAAGCTCAGGAAGACATCCATCATCACTGAGTTAAGTCAAGGAACAATTAAAAGAAGGAATTGGGTGTGAGTCAAGGGTTATAAAAGAACATACATAATAATTTTAGAAAAAGTTACAAAGGACTTTCCTTACATTTTGTATCTCTAAATTAGTAATAATATCAGAGGAATTGCATCAGTAGAAACATTATTAATGGTATTAAGGCATATCAGAACAAAGTTTACAAAGACCCTTGGATACTTTGCTCAGTTGACTCTTCTTAACCCCCAGAGTATAAATTGCCTGATGCTCTGAATAAAACTAGCTATTGCATGAGACTAGTCTACCTAACTTATTGACTTCATTGTATCAGGCCCTACTGCCTCTAGAGTGGTAAACAAACCAGCAGTGAGTGTGTATTGACATGCTTCTGCAAAGTGCATGCATATTTATTCCCCCCCAAAAAAAACCCACAAATGTGTTCTTATGAAATGGACTATGCTGTGCCCTTATATTATGATGCCAGCATTTGTAGTAATATTCTTTCAGGCATCTTTTCTTTATAGATCAAAAAACATTGCAAACTGCATTTTTAAATAGAGATAGGGTGTGATTGTATTTTATTTGTATGATAATAAAATTTGCCTGTAGATCAGAGGTCATAGCCAGCCATAAACAGAAGTCAGGTGGTGGTAGCACATGCCCTTAATCTGAACACACACAGACTCTGCCTGCCATCCTGTGGGCTTCAGCTTCTCTATGGCGGGTTCATGGCATGTGGGCTTGATCTGCAGCATGACTATGCATTCCTGCCATAGTACACAGAGGTGTCTCCAAGCCACACAATGTGCTGTGTGGTGGATTTAGCCTTTGCTAGTTCAGACCAAAAAAAGTAAAATAAAAGGTTTCTGGGCTACATACTGCTTTAATGGAGGCATAGACCCACTGTTTCTGATAGTTGGTGGTACTCATAGCCTTCAGACCCAGAGCTGGTGATAAATGTACCACCATACCACCACCATGTTGGAAAACTGAGGTAGGCAGAGCCAGCAGCCAAAGCTGCCATTTCAGTCCTAGTAATGCTGCAGTTTAAAGCAATAGATTTACAATAATTCAGATCTAACATAATTTTAAATGGTTTACAGTGTGTGTAAAAATGTACATGTAGGCTTGGAAGAAGGAAGAATATGAATATAGACAGTTATATAACAAAATAATTTTAAAAAATAAACTCTTTAAAGAGACAGTAACGATCGTATAAAAGTAAGCCATGTAAAGACGGATATTACACAAGTAATCTGGGTTATGTTGTCTGATATTTTTAACTTCAGAAAGACATTTGATTGTAAAGGCTGCTAAATTAAGCCTGAAAACCAAAATCAAAATTTGGATCTAAGGATATGTTGCTTTGGAAAGGAGGGTCTGCTTTTGTTTCCATGGGAAGCAAGAGGCTATGGATTTGTTCTAGATTAAGATACATCAGGTTTGACCAGCCAAGACCCCCTGAATGTTCTCCAATGACACCATGGCCCACGTGATCAAACATCCAGGCAACTGGCTCAGAGAATACAGCATCACAGACTACTCCAGTCAGGACTTGACCATAATTCTTAATTTTCTCAAGATTCCCGTAAGAATACAGCACCCCTTATCAGCAAGAAGTAGCCTAGAAAACTATGCCCAGATTCCTAGAAAATGGATTATGAATATTTGTCTTTGTTTAGGTTATTAGTTACAAATTGTTATTGGTCATAGTCAATATCTTTCTAAGGTAAAAAAGGGGATATGATATAGACATGGTATGATGAAAGGACAGATTATTGAATCTACATTTAAAGAACAACTTGTTTAAAAATGTTTTACATTGCTATGGATTTTAGTTTATTGATACAAATTTAAAGTTAATTTTGTTATACTGTAAGTATATTTCTACTCTCATTTAAGGTATTATGTTTACATAACTAATTTAAATTGTAATGGATAATTAAGAAATACAGATTAATAATTAGTCTTCTATGATAGTCAAACTTATAGTCATGTTAAGTTTTCTAGGTATACCTAGAAATAATTCTGTTAGGTAGGTAATCTTCAAACACTTCCAAGACCTACAGAATATGGCATTTAAAATGTTTTAAAAACTTAGAATTTCTGGACAATGAGACATGTCTGCTCCTGGCAGCACCAATTTACTTCAGAGAGGAAGATGGTCATTGAAGATACTCTATATGGAGTTTATCTTCTTCTTGGCAAAAATAGCCATTTGGGAAAGAAACTGTTCTTGCCTGGACCGCTTGACAAAATGCTGTATCAGCTGAACATGCAGGACCCATAGAAAGGTGACCACTGAACTTTGCAAGGCAAGCTGGTACTTCAGGTTCCTGCTTCACAGAAGAAACTGCTAGACATTCTACAGGACTCATGAAAAAGTGACTGAAAGACTAAGCCTATAGGCTCAAGATGGATGCCCCAGCAGTACAGAGGAACTTTGGATGACTGTACAGGCAGCCAGCTGTCTCTGTCATTCTAGATTTTTGAAAGTTGCTTACAATGCTCTTCCTGTTTACTTAGGTAATATTATATCCTTCTGAGGTCATTGATGTAGTTGAAAAGTAGATAGTTATAGTTATGATTTTCCTTGGTTATGATAAAAGATAAATTAGGCCAGGCGGTGGTGGCGCACGCCTTTAATCCCAGCACTTGGGAGGCAGAGCCAGGTGGATCTCTGTGATTTCGAGGCCAACCTGAGCTACAGAGTGAGTTCCAGGAACGATGCAAAGCTACACAGAGAAACCCTGTCTCAAAAAAAAAAAACAAAAAAAAAAGAAAAGATAAATTAGATATGATATTTTAGACTCACAAATATAGGATAGATAAAATATTTTCTTTAATCTTACAAAATACAAATAGACTAGACAGGGTAACTGTAATTTTTGATTGATATGTGTAATTATACTAGGTTAAAGTTAAAACCTTCCTTTTGTTTAGAAAGAAAAGGGGAAGTGATGGGGAACTGTCTTTTTGTATGTTGTGAAAACATGTTACACTGAATGGTTGATAAATAAAGCTGTTTGGCCAATGTTGAGGCAGAATTGGGTTAGGCAGGACATTCTAACTGGAGAGGAGGAAGGAGAAAGGCAGAACAGAGGAGACGCTGCCAGTCACCAATATGAGAAGCAAGATGTAAAGATACCAGTAAGCCATGAGCCATGTAGCAAATATAGATTTATAGAAATGAGTTAATTTAAGATATAAGATCTAGATAGTGAGAAGCCTGAGCCATGACCATGCAGTTATAAATTATATTAAGCCTTTGTGTGTTCATTTGGGTCTGAACAGCTACAGGAATGTAAGGACTCAGAAGATGGGTGGGCATGAGAGAACAAAGTGCTATGTGAGAGGGAGAAAGTCTTTCATTGGAGATTTCCTAGAAACAGGTCAATCCAAACAATCCAATCCTCCTCAGTTCGGCAGTGATAAAGAAATAGTCAAGTGGAGTGCAGTACAAAGGGCACACATGGTCCCTCTCTATGTGATTGTCCTTGATTTAACTGTTGATTTATAGACGGGTTTCAATTGGCTCAAAACAAATAACAGTGTGATTCTGACTCCTGTGAGAATGCTTTCTCTCTCTCTCTCTCTCTCTCTCTCTCTCTCTCTCTCTCTCTCTCTCTCTTCTCTCACTGTTTCTCTCTCTGTCTCTTTGTCTCTGTCTCTCTGTCTCTGTCTCGTCTCTCTGTCTCTGTCTGTCTGTCTCTCTCTCTGTCTCTCTCTGTCTCTGTCTCTCTCTGTCTCTGTCTCTGTCTCTGTCTCTCTCTGTCTCTCTCTCTCTCTCTCTCTCTCTCTCTCTCTCTCTCTCTGCCTGTGTATATGAGAGAGAGACTCTGGGTGTGTGTGTGGGTGTGGGTGTGTGTCTGTCTGTCTGTCTGTCTGTCTGACTGACTGTTGGTCAGCTTGACAATTCTGATATTTAAGGATAAATGTGTGTTTTAAGATGTAGAACCAACAGTATGAATAAACTTCACCTTACATAGTGAATGAAAGTTTCATACATTTCATTCCTGTGGACTAAAGTCAATAAGCTGATACAGAAAGAAAGGCCTGTGTTTTAATTGGAAACTAAATTCCAAGTTAGGGATATCATCATATCTGCTCTATCTGCTTTTTTAAGTAACTACCATGACAAAGAAGAACCAGCCTACTAGAAGGGATGAAGGTTGGCTGGTCAGGCAGAACATGTATACAAACAGATCCTGGCCTGAATATTTGTAGCAAATCACTGAAGATCTCTGCTGTTATTGTACTGGTCCCCCCAAAGCAAAAACAACATTTAGCTTGAGATATATACCTAGTGAAAGTGAGGTAGACAGGTATTTATATGTGGCTCAGTTGTTACAGTGCCTGCCTAGTGTATACAAAGTCCTACATTTGTTCTCAAGAACCATACAAAAAATTTATGGCAGACATTTATTTTCCCAGAACTCAGAAAGTAGAGGAAGTTTGACCAGAAAATCAAGGTTATCATTTACTACAAAGCAATATTGAAGCCATCCTGGTATACATGAAAACCTTCCTCTAGATGGTAAATAGCCAGATAGGTATGTAGGTAGACAGTTAGACAGACACATACATACATAGATACATACGCACATACATATGCTGTGGAATGTCTGTCTGTATGCTGCGAATATGTGTTGCTCTCATTGGTTGATAAATAAAGCTGTTTTGGCCAATGGCCAGGCAGAATAAGGTTAAGTGATACAATTAAACTTAAGATGGGGATGAAGAAGGGCAGAGTCACGGCAGATGCCAGGCAGATGCCAAGGAAGCAGGATGTGTAGAAAATGAGGTAACAAGCCACGAACCACATAGCAAAGCATAGATAAGAAATATGGATTAATTTAAATGTAAGCACTAGCTAGTAATAAGTCTGAGCCTTTGACCAAGTATTTATAATTAATATAAGTCTCTGAATGAATATTCAGGAACTTGCAGGCAGGAGAGAACCATCTGGTTACATAGATTTCTTTACAGTGCCTGCTAAAATGTGGTCAAAAGATTGACACATTATGAACAAGGCCTTGGGGAACTGTGAGAGAAGCTGCAGGAAAAAGAGGAGAGGGCCTTTTACCTCAAGTGTATTTTTTTCCTTGGATTGTTCTTGGACATGATTTCAAACTTCCTGCAACAAACACTTAAATTCAATTTATAAGACATGTTATTTTTGTTGCATGTCAGAACATAGCTATAGAACCCAATCTGGTAAAAGGATATTCCCAGGGCTCTCCTCAGGGTCTGCTGTATCTGGATATGGGCTTCTGGCATGCTTTTGTGCTTTCCCTGATAAAATCTATAGTACATGTTAAAACTGACCTGTCCTGAGTAAATTCTGGGAAAGGGTTGCTCTGCTAATATTTAATATGTGATTACTGGTGTTTATTTCCTTGTTTTTCCTGATCATGTATTTTTGAACCCCAACAACATTCCTTGAATCATTGTTTTGATTGTTACAGTTGTGTATAAAGTACATTGAAACTGAAGTAATATTTTCTGTAACATTATAGATAGTAGTGTAATGTTTTGATTGTTACAGTTGTGTATAAAGTACATGAAACTGAAGTAATATTTTCTGTAACATTATAGATAGTAGTGTAATTCATTCCTTAAGTTCTTAAAATTTCAGTTCTTGAAGATATATCTGCATAGGTCAACGAAGGTTGACAGTAAGTGTAAGGAAGCTTGTTATAGAAAGGAAAGAACTATAAGGTCAAACCATTAAACCCTCCTTCCTGGCACTATTAAATACCTGCAAATTATATGAACCCTAGATATCTTTATTTCTTCAAGTTGTCTGTCAGTTTTTCAGGTTGAATAACCACAGAATAAATGTAATTCAGACAAATAATTAATGTTCATATGTTTCAATAGAAGAGTTTCAGTTGAAGATTGGGTAAAAATGTTCTAGTAATGCTGTTTCTATATTCACAAATCCACTTAAATTCTACTGGGAAATAAAAAGAAAGTCTAACCCATTATCACATCTGAAATGTCCAATGTCTATGGAAGTAGAATGGACCTCTGAGTTGGGAGTGGTGACTCATACCTATAAATTCAGAAGTTGAGAAGCTAGGATAAGAGCATTGCCCTGAGTTTGAGAACAAACATGGTTGTAGGAGTGAGTTCCATGAAAGCCTGGGCCTGTCTGAGAAAAACTAAGAAAAAGAAAAAGAAAGAAGAGAACACAGGAAGGGGGCAAATAGCACGACATTGTGGCAGGGAGAGAGAAGAGAAAGAAAATAAAAGACAAAAGAAAATTTAGGTCAACAACACATGCATCTAAGAATTAAAGACAATAGGCCCACAGACATGGAGGATTTCTTTGCAGACCTTTACTGCATAGCTTGTTAAAAGATCAGAGAGTCTATAGCCTTGAGCAATGTATCAAAGGTTATGAGACTAGACAAAACAGGATAAGCATTAATTGTAGTTATGAAACCAGAATATTAAGGCAAATTAAATGTATAAAAATAGATCCAATAAAAAAAGAATTGAAGTTTTCTGGGCTTCTGTGCACTGATCTATAAGCAGAGACTGGTGGGTTTTGGTTTACTTAAGATTCTCTGTATTCACTAAGTTAAATAAGAACTTCTGATATCATTCTGCAAAGCTTTATGAGAGCCAGTTATTCTTCAAGAATCTGGGGTTTTCTCAATCACACATCCTAAACTCTGAGCATAAATAAAAAGATTGCTAGAAAATATTTCTTAAATTGTAGGTCTTTTAAAAATAGAAACTGATTCATGCAGCACTGAGTGTAGCTATCCTTAGATAATTAAAATCCTAAATATGGCAGAATATGTCAGTTCAACAATACATTTAGACATGCTTGACATGAAATTACTCAAAATGATCAATAATGATGTGTAGTGTTGGCGGTGAGTGACACACAAGTATTAGGATATTTAATCTCTTTTTAGTGCCATAACAAAATATCTGATGTTACTTAATTTATAGTGTTAATATATTATGAGATGGCTCAGCAGTTTAAAGTGTATACTACTGTTGCAGAGGACCCATGTTCAGTTCCCAAAATCCACATCAGGCAGCTCCCAACTGCCTGCTAACTCCAGGTCAAGGTGATTCAACCACTTGTGTTGGCCCTCTTGGGCACTTGTACTCATATGCAAAAATACACACCATAACATGTAAATATACACAATGAAAATAAATACAAACCTAAAAAATTGTTTATTTCATAGTTTTAAATATTGACAATCCTGGAGTGTGTGGAGCTATTGTGTGGAGCCTTTGATGGATGCCTTTTCACTGCATCATAACATAGAAGGTGATGTGTTTAATACATAGTGAGCACTTGAGCCACATGACAAAAGAGAAGAAAAAGGCCAGAGAAGGGAAGGTTCATTCTTTTATAAACACCTACCCCACTGAGAAAAAAAGTCTACCTGTGGATGGACAATGTAATTCCTTTCCAAGTGTATACCTTCATAAGCCAATCAGCTTTTACTAGGCCTAATACTTAAGGATTAATAATGTTCAATATCATTGCTCCTGGACATCACATTCAACCTACACCATGAAGTAAAATACAGAAGGATATTACATGAGGCCAAGATCACAAAGTCTAATGAGATCTATAAAACTTATATACACACACATACACACATTCACACACATACAAAAACATACACACACAAACACACATACCATGATTTATATCTAAAAGAGATCAAATACAGAACTTATATAAAGCCATTATTTTTTATTCAAAGTGACTTAATGTAATAATTGATTTTAAAAGTACCTGGATAGAGAAGCTTTTCATTAAGCAGACTGGTCACATTATGGCCATGTTCTTGAAGAATTTGTGACACACGGTTCATCAACATATAGTGGCTTCCACCTAGAAATAAAACATAAGTTCATTTTTGTGAAGACTAATGAAAAGATTTCTGGTTACTATAAATAGCTGACATAAAGAAATCCAAAAGTAAGTGTAAAGACATAGATAGCCAACCTCATAATGCATAAACAGAAATAAGCTCTTCCATGCCCTCAATTACATTTTAGGTAATATCCAGGACATGAACCCAGGGCTCTGATCAATAGCAATCCTCAACCAAAGAAAAGAAGGTCATGCCTGAAAAGATGGCTCAGCAGTTAAAAGCAGTTGCTGCTCTCATAGAGGACTCTGGTTCAATTCCCAGCACTCACATGAGGACTCACAACCATCTGAAACTTTAGTTCCAGGAGATCTAACACCCTCTTCTGGCCTCTATGAAAGGTTGAATACAATCATCCCTTTATACTGGCACACCTCCAAACTTTTACATTTTATTATCTTAGACAAACAAAAAGTAAATACCATTTGAGCCATAGAATACAGAATTTTAAGACGCATCTATCTTCAAAAATGTTGAGAAGGTAAATGAAACAGAGCAGGGCACAACAGAATCATCCTTGGATTCCAAGTCATCTTTTCAGTTTTACCTTGGAAGAAAATATTCCTAATATTCATACCTTAGAAATTTAGGGAAAGTCTCTGAATGTTCGGTCCCTGGCACTGAGGAGATTGTGGGATTCTAGAGCTGAGGAGTACATCTAAACTTTTGTGCCCAGTTCTGTGTAATGATTACTTCTACAGCAGCTGAAAGAAAACTTCTGCTTTACAGAATTATCATCTGCCAGGCAGAGGTGGCTCACACCTTTAATCCCAGCACTCAGGAAGCAGAGGCAGGTGGATCTCTATGAGTTTGAGGCCAGCCTGGTCTACAGAGGGAGTTACAGGACAACATAAAGAAGCTCTCTCTCAAAAGAAAAGAAAAAGCACAAAACAAAAAGACCACAAAGGGAGAGAGCAGGAGAGTTTGCTCTGTGTTTAAAGTACTGGGTCTTCTTCCAGAGGACCCAGGTTCAATTCCAGGCGCTCTCATAGAGGCTCATAGTCACATGTAACTCCAGTTCCAGAAAACCTGATGCCTTCTTAGGAGCCCCACAGTGCCTGGGCACATAAGTAGCAAACAGACAGACATTCAGGTATAATATTCCCACAATAAGCATAAGTAAGAATATATTTTTATCATCATCTTGCTGAAATAAGATAATGATAGATAATGAAGAGGACCAGGTACAGCTAACTTACTATTTGTTGCTCAAATTCTAAAGATAATAAAAAAAAAAACAGGGCCAGATTTTGGGGTAAATGCTGAGAGACCAGAGAGCCAATGGAACAAGCTACAGTTCACCTCACCAACTCCATGAATCCTCTGACTGAATGAATGTCTGAGTCCTCAGACAAAAGGTCTCCAGCTGAAAAGGGCTTAGTTCCTGTCTCCTCATGCCTTTTATACCTTTCTCCACCCAGCCATATTACTTCCTTCCTAGTGCTGGCATTAAAGGCATGCGATTCCCAAGTACTGGGATTAAAGGTGTGTGCCACCACTGCCTGGCTCTGTTTCTCTCCTAGACTGAATCAATCTCATGTAATCCAGGTGGCTTTGAACCCACAGAGATCCAGATGGATCTCTGCCTCCTAAGTGCTAGGATTAAAGGTGTGTCCCACCACTGCCTGGCATCTATGTTTAATCTAGTGGTTTGTTCTATTCTGATCTTCAGGTAAATGTTATTAGGGTACACAATATATCATTACAACTATTCATTGTTAAATGCATAATGTAAATAGCTTTTACTATAAAGCAGCATTAGGTGCCAACGATGAAATGCTTATAGACCAGCATTCCCTTATGACTACAACAGCTAAAGGAGGTAGAGTTTCAGGTAGATACACAAATTGTAGGCACAAGAGGGTTAGTGACAAAAATATCTTAATTTGCAAAAACTCCTTAGTAATGCTACAGAGTAAACTCAGACGTTAGAAGTCAGTAAGAGCAGAATCATAGTCCCTTTAGAATGAATACTCTTCATTATAATTACCAAATAAAAAATCTAAGTAAGCCAACCAGCTTCATTTGCTTTTGTTTAACTTTTAAAAATATTTAATTTTCAGTCTCCTAGAACCCTTGCCCCAACTCTGCCCCAGTTGCCAGACAGCAGGGAAAATTCCTGTGCAAAGCCACCACCACCACCAAAATCCCCCATTGGACCTTGTAATCTACAAGTTCCATGCCTTGCCCCAATATCCATCCACCTGTGACCCCAGTAACTTCCTGAGACATGGAAACCAAACTGCCAGCTCTCGTTGGAACAAGAGCTTTCACTGGACCAAGAGTAACCTACTGAGACAGGGAATCCACCAGCCCTCATTGGACCAAGAGTGGCTTTCTGAGACACAGAATCTGCCAGCTTTCATTGGACCAAGAGAGGCTTCCTGAGACACAGAATCTGTCTGCTCTGACTGGACCAAGAGCCCTGATCAGACCAAGAGCAGCCCCATGAGTCACAGAATCAGCTAGCTTGGATTGGGCCAAGAGCAGCTCCCTGAGACACAGAATCTGCCAGCTACAATTAGACCAAGAGCTAAGACTGGACCTAGAGGGGCCCCCTGAGACACAGACACAATAAGCACAGAGTGGACCAATACCAACTCGCTCAGACACAGGTAGCTCTTGCACCTATTAGTGGAGGAAATAAACAGATGTCAATGCAAAAATACATACAACAACATAAAGAGCAATATGGCATCACCAGAACCTAGCCCTCCTCCAACAGCAAGACCTGAACATCACAATGTAGAAGAAGCAGAAGAAAGCGACTTTAAAAATAGCTTCATGAAAATGCTAGAGGCTAGGAAAAATGAAAAATTCCCTTGAAGAAATTGAGGAAAAGACAAACAAAAGATTGGAAGAAATCAATAAAGAAATCGAGGAAAAGATAAACAAAAAATTGGAAGAAATCAATAAAGAAATTGAGGGAAAGACAAAAAATGGAAGAAATCAATAAAGAAATCAAGGAAAAGATAAACAAAAAATGGAAGAAATAAATAAATCCCTTAAAGAAAGCCAAGAAAACCATGTGAAAGTAATTAAACATGTGAGGGGAAAAGTTTAAGACCTGAAAAGTGAAATAGAAACAATGAAGAAGACACAAACAGAGGGAACACTGGAAATAGAAAATCTGAGTAAATGAGCAGGAAACACAGATGCAAGCATAACCAACAGAATACAAGAGATGGAAGAGAGGATCTCTGGTGTAAAGGATACAATAGAGAAAATAGATTTGTCAGTCAAAGAAAACACCAAAGCTAAAAAAGTTATAACACAAAATGTCCAGAAAATCTGGAACACCGTGAAAAGGTCAAACCTAAGAATAATAGGGATAGAAGAAGGAGAAGAATACCAACTCAAAGGGACAGAAAATTCAACAACAGCACAGAAAACTTTCCTAACTTAAAGAAGGAAATACCTATGAAGATACAAGAAGCCTATAGAACACCAAACAGACTAGACTCCTCCAAAAAGTTCCCTTGCTACATAATAATTAAACCATTAAACATACAGAATAAAGAAAGAATATTAAGAGCAGCAAAGGAAAAAGGCCAAGTGACTTATAAAGGCAGATTCATCGGAATAACACCTGACTTCTCAATGGAGACTTTGAAAGCCAAAAGGACTTGGACAGACGTAATGCAGACACTAAGAGACCATGAATGCCAGCCTAGACTTATATACCCAGCAAATCTTTCAATCACCTTAGACGGAGTGAACAAGACATTCCAAGACAAAGCCAGATTAAAACAACACCTATCCATATATCCAGTCCTACAGAAAGCACTAGAAGGAAAATTCTAACCTAAGGAAGTCAGATACACCCATGAAACACAGGCAATAGATAAGTCCACAGCAGTAAATCCCAAAGAAGAGAAATACACACACACTACCATCAAAGAATAAGAGGAACTAACAATCACTGGTCATTAATATCCCTTAATATCAATGGAGTTTTCACCTATAAAAAGACACAGGCTAAAAGAATGGATACGAAAGCAGGACCCATCTTTCTGCTGCATACAAGAAACACACTTCAACTCCAAAGGAAGACACTACCTCAGAGTAAAAGGCTAGGAAAAGCCTTTCCAATCAAATGGTCTTAAGAAGAAAGCTGGTGTAGCTATCCTAATATCAAACAAAACAGACCTCAAACTAAAATCAATCAAAAGAGATCAAGAAGGACATTACATACTCATCACAGGAAAGATCCACCAAGATGAAGTTTCAATTCTGAATATTTATGCCCCAAATACAAAGGCACCCACATATGTAAAAGAAACATTATTAAAGCTTAAATCACACATCAAACCCCACATATTAATAGTGGGAGACTTCAACACCCTACTCTCACCACTGGAAAGATCTGCCAGATCGAAACTTAACAGAGAAATAAGGGACTTAACTGATGTTATGACTCAAATGGACTTAATCGATATCTACAGAAGATTGCACCCTAACAAAAAAGAATATACCTTCTTCTCAGCAGAAGCTTGAAGGTTACTTGTGTTAAAATCTTGACTCTTTGCCAACAACAGTAGGTATCCAATTTAGGATTAAAATAACATAACACATTCATCAACTATGCCTTCCTATTATATCTGTGTCCTTTCCTGCCTTAACCTTTGGGTCACGTCCTATTCAACTATGAATGCAAATACATTAACAATTTGAAAAAAATGTTTTCACACAGTTTACATATAGGTTTAATGTGGTCTGTTGCCTTTGGTACTAATATGTATTTCCCCTACCCAACCCTGACTTTTATCACTGATTCATGTATATAAAGCCCTACCCAACTATCGTGAGCTGCAGACCAAACAACTGAGCAAGGACATTTGTGGTGTTCACAGTAACATAGCAGTTCCTACAATAAGATGATGCTCTGATGACATGAAAATTCAGTGACTGGGTGCTTATACAGAGGAAAAAAACTTTTGAAACCAAAAATGTTTATGGATGTTAGCCAAACCCCTGAAAAATCATGAAATGCTCATTGCTCCCTTTTTGCTGAGGAATGGACTGATCACTTTGACTAATATGCATCCCATCTACTCACAATCTAAAGTCCCAGTAGAGAAACCTTTTTCATCTTCCTTACAATATACTAACTCAGTCTCCTGCTGATGTTTCCACATCAGATGCTATTTCAATCTACTGTTTGCCCCCACTCTTCGGTAGAATCCCTTCTGAGCACCATATTTCACAATGCATCCTTCCTCCCCCAGGTCTGATCTAAGCCTAGCTAGAAAATCTCCTGCATGGTCGGTCCACTGCATGCTATTTGCATGAGGCATGGTCTCACAAGACACTATATTCCCAGCAAGCACTCACCAATTGTAGATATAGTCAGGATTTTTGCAGCATCCAAAAGAAGAACCTCAAGGAGAAATAAGCTCACTAGAATCCCAATCTGATGCTCAGCCATCTGTAAAAACAAGTGGAGCACAGGCATAGGATGCACAGCTTGAGAACTGTGTGCCACTAAGGGACCCTGTGAGCCTCTGTCACAAAGCACTAGCTGTGGCCTTGAAATGAGGTAAAAAGGGAGAACTTATTCTGGTCTTCCAAATGTCCTCTTGCTCTTTGCCTTGTTTCTGATGGTCTCTTTCCATTGGACATTCTGTTTCACCCTCCTTAGCCAGAGTCAATAGAGGAACAGGGGCTGAGTTAATATTTAACTTGTCCTTTAGCCACAATATCCTCTTTACTGCCCCTAAACAACTCTCTAAATTGTGAATCAAGGAACCTTGAGAAATCCTGTCAATGCCAGCATCTTGAAGTGACATGTACCATGAACAGGTTACAGGCCCGTTCCCTAACATACAAGACTCTGCCTCCTCTATCATTTCTCTATTTGTGTCCGATTGCCATATCTGTAACCCATTATGCCAGGTGCCAGTCTTAAAATCTTCAACACTGTCAATTGTAAGCTAATGATCCAGGAAAACACCTAAGATTATTGCCCAAGGCCTCTCCCTAGTCACAAATTCATGAAAATGTGCTAGTGGCCTAAGTGTAGGACTTTACTCCCCAAATAAAATATGTATATTTCTTTACTTCTTACTCCATGGCTTGCTTTTAGCTGGGACACAGGACCCTGGTGTCATTCTTCCCTTCTCCTATTGCTCCCCATCTTTCTTCCCTGATTTCTCCTCCTATGTCATCTCTTCCTGCCAGCCCTGCCTATTCTTTCTCCTGCCTAGCTATTGGCTGTTCAGCTCTTTATTAGCCCAATCCAGTGTTTACACAGGCAAAGTACACAGCTTCACAGAGTTAAAAAATGCAACATAAAGCCGGGCGGTGGTGGCGCACGCCTTTAATCCCAGCACTCGGGAGGCAGAGGCAGGCGGATCTCTGTGAGTTCGAGGCCAGCCTGGTCTACAGAGCGAGATCCAGGAAAGGCGCAAAACTACACAGAGAAACCCTGTCTCGAAAAAAAAAATGCAACATAAAAGAATGCAATGCATCTTTGCATTATTAAACAAATGTTTCACAGTATAAAATAATGTAACGCTTCTTCAACTAATATTCTACATTTCCCTATTTTTGTATAAACAAAATGAAAGGCTTTAACTTTAACATAGTAAAACCATATACAACAAAAACATTTAAAGTAAAAATTACATTTACACTATTCACTTCATTTATTTGTATTTAACAATTTAGAGAAAACAGTCCATTGTCTATCTTATCTTAGTGATTCTTAAGTTTTATACCAAATTTACTTTTCATCGTAACTAAGGAAAACCATAACTATTTAGTCAAAACAATTAAAATTGAACCTGCAGTTCTGGGTGAACATTATAAAACAGAATGGAAGTATTACGCAATCTTCCCCAGGGCAAGCTCGGGACTGCTTCCAATTCTGCCACTGATCAATCAACCCAAGAGGAAGGAGCACACTGCCTATGCAGTCATCCTCACACTCTATTCGAACACTAAATAGCTTGAGCGACGTTTCCCAGTATAGCCTCAAAGCAGGAAGAGAATCTGCTTCATTAGCTTCAAAGCATGTAGGAGAACACAGCTTTGAATTCTGTTTGCAACATGGTGTCTTGTGTCTACAAGTCTTTACCTGTGTCTGTGTTTAAGCATTGCATTTGTATATAATCATGCACCTTTCATAGTTATACAACTGAAGAGACAAAAAAGGGTGAAATAATGTGAGAAAGGGGACTGCATTGTTCTTTACAACAAACCACCAGCCAATCTATTGCTCTCATACTTCTCAAATGTATTAATATGATGGTTAATTTCATTAGATTAAAGGATACTCAGATAGCTGGGAAAGATTTATTTCTGGCCATGTGTAAGATTGCTTCCAGATGGCAGTAGCTTTTGAATCAGGGAAAAGAGTAAGGAAATTCCATCTTCACCCAAAGGGTCTGAGCACTGTCACATCTGCTGAGACCTAGAAGTAAAAAAAAATAAAATATAAACGTAGATTGTCTCTTCCTCCCTCCTTGGAGCTGAGACACCCATCTTCACCTCACCTCCAACATCAGACCTCAGGGACTGTGGAATTGGTTAGGTACATAAAGCACCTGTGGACCTGAGTACAGCTACCCCGTACTCATATAAAGAGATAGGCAACTATAATCCCAGATCCAGAACGGTAGAGATAGGTATATCCTGGGCTTGCTGGCCTGACAGTCTAGATTACTTGACAAGCTCCAGGTCCAGTAAAAGACCCTGTCTCAAAAGTAGGGAGAACAGCATACAGGAAGACACCTAATAATACCTAGTGTCAACCTCTGCCTTCCACATACATGTTTACATATGAATGTATGAAGTGTCACACTCATATCTACACACAAACACCCATATTTCACACACATAGACCTCTCCCCATCTCCCTCTTTCTCTCTCTCTGTCTCTCTCTCTCTGTCTCTCTCTGTGTCTTTCTCACACACACCACAAACACACACACACACACACACACGCACGCACGCACGCACGTACGCACACACACCTTGACTAACATGCATAGTGTGTGAAAGTACATGTCACATTTCCAGAGGAGAAAGGAGTTCATCAATATCACCCAGTTACAAAACCTGAGACCTGCAGCAGCAGCCTGCCTACAAATTATACTCGTGTAATAGTTGTACAATTGTTAAGAGAGTAACCAACTATGTTTTGATTTGTGACTAAGTACCACATCATGAGATGGAACACATACCTGACACTGCTAAAGTGCCCAAGAACCTGAGACTAGGTTGGCCATGGGTCTAGGGGAAAGCCCAATACTATTATTCTGTTAAAGGAACATACAGTAAAATGGCTCCTAATCATGTATACTGTACTCATAGGTCAGTGTCTTGCCCAACCCTCTCTAGCAAAGCTTCTTGTAGCAGATTGGGATAGGGACAAAAGAAACATTCAGAAGCTGCTAAGGATGATATATTTGAACAAATTAGGTTGTGTGTGTATATAGAAGTGAGAAAAGGCATTTGGCCTGGACCATTAGTAGGAATTAATAGTAATTTAGAAGTACTAACTTGCTGAAACCAATTCTGTGATATATGTGTATGTGTGTGTGTGTGTGTGTGTGTGTGTATAAACGTTATACATATAGTTATAGCTATAGTTATTTATATATAATACCCTATATCTCTTTGATCCTACATTTCATGTTCTCCTTTGTGGTTTAAATGCTGGATTCTATTACTTCTGTCTTCACTGAGATTCTCAATATGCATGTTAAAGATGCATACCAGTAAGTCATACACTCTCTTTAGGTTAATGTCCCTGAATACTGAACAAGGTTTATAGGAAAGAAATGATAAAACAATTCCCTCTCTTCTTTCTTTCTTTTTTCTTTCTTTCTTTCTTTCTCTCTCTCTCTCTCTCTCTCTCTCTCTCTCTCTCTCTCTCTCTCTCTCTCTCTCTAACACACACACAAACACAAAAACAAACAAACATGTACACACCTATCCTCCACTAGTTGATCTTTTCTGTAAGAAATATTCAGAAATGAGAGAAGGTGATCTGGGCAGTCCAGACTTGGGTTCTCAGATCTCTTAGATCAGTGGGAAGACCACAAGACAAAAAGCCTACAAACCTGGGTCTTGGTCTTACCTCTCCCAACCCATCCTTGGTGAATATGAGTTTGAGCCCAAAGGCTCCATTATCTACTACCTATGATAATAGAGATGTAGACTAGACAGTAGGCAGGAGAGAAGAGAACACATGGCACGAGGATCTGCTCAGCACTTGGTGAGGGGCTTCATATTGCGTCATGAGAGCATCACATGCCATTGCAGAACAAGAACGTCAGCCCCAAGCCCTCTTCTCTTTTGGTAAAACTGTACTGTAACCATCAGGGAGGGCGTCCCACGCCAAGCAGAACAAGCATGTCAGCCCCAGGCCCCCTTCTCTTTTTGTGAAGCCACAGTGTAGCCATCCTGGAGCCCCCCCCCCCATGGACTTCTTTTAACTTTAATTATATCACAAACCTCCCACTGTAAAGTGTCCTTGACATATAAACTTTGGAATTGAGTTTCTAACACATGAATTTGGGAGGACACGTTAAAACCACAGCAGGAAAGTAAGTATGGACTGGTAAAATGGCTTTCCTATAAGTCTTGACAAACAACAGACATTGGACATTTGAGTCCCAGCAGGATTCTTTCTCCCCTACCATATGTAACAATAGGTAAGAAATTCAAAGTGTAGTTTTCTGCCACTTCCTCATGCAAAATCATAGTAGACTTTGGGAAGAACAGACACTGGAATCCAGACTTCAGTCACTTTTCCCTCTGACACCAATGCTACCAGAGCTGATATAGGCAGATACTTCTGGATATGACTTGATAAAGTCAGGGGGGCGATTACAGTCAAGCACGAGACTTGAGATGCTCACATTAACCATCATTCAGTCAATTAATTGGTCAACAAGCAGCCAACATTAACTATGTCCTCTTTTCAATGTACCATGTTAGGACAGAAGCTAGGAGTAGAGGGGTAACTCGGAGAATCAAGCTCTAGGATGGCATACAATCTTAATTTGAACTCTGAAGACTCACATTAAATCATAAGAGGAAAAATAAATTTTGTAAGACTTTGGGGTTTGAGAGGAAGGTGGGAGAGAGTCGTATTTCCAATAAAGAAGGGCAAGACATACTCAGAGCTCTGAGATTTGAATAACAAATCCCGCTGCAGACTCCAAATATGATGTCATGATTTCACTGACATCACAACTCTTGTTAAAGTGTGTCTGACTCTTTGGTCACAACATTATAAACTGTCAGTTTTAACTCTGTTTAGAATGCACTCCTTCCCCATGCATGTGACGACAGCACCACCAGGTGTTGGTTCGTCATATGTACAATTCCCTTTCAGAGGCATAGTTCAGTCCATTCATTCAACAAACCTCTGCCCAGTTTGCTAGGTTTGGGGGAACAGGGGCCACAGACAGCCTTCGAAGCCCGGAATCTCCCTCTAGTCCAACTACTGAGCTACAGTTCATCCCAACAGCAATGCTATGTATATCGCTTCTCTTTGTAGCTTTTTACTTAATGGCATTGAAGTTCATTCTGTATCATTTATACATCTCTGGCTTATCCGATTTGACAAATAGTTGTTACTCCAATAAGTGGATAGACTGTAGTTTCTTTTCTTTACTTATTTAAATTTATTACACATAAGGAAATAAACCTATCATATAAGTCATATCAAAAATGATTTCTCCAAACTCTTCAATTTTCTGTGAACTTTATTTTGTATTCTACCAGGAAAAATGAATTCATGGCATTCATATGGTGTCATTATCAGATAAATTGGTAGATATTACATGCTGGCAGTGGCTGTTCCTGCCTAACAGGAAGAGTAGAATCGAGTAGGACAGGCATCCTGAACTCTAAAGAGAGAATATAAGATAAGAAAAATAGAAGAGTAAGTAGAATTTTTCAAATATTTGGGGTTTTTCATCTCATATAATATGAGAAATTAGAGTCAGAGACTACAAGTCACAGAGAGGATGAAACTGTCATAACACTCTCAGGGTCAGAAAGGAGTGAAGAGAAGAAATGGCTGGGAAAGGAAGGATTGTACAGGAGCAAGGGGATCCAGGTAGTGCAGTCACCAGTCAGTCAATGTACTGTATGAGTGTTAGGAAAGAGGCAGGAAACAGTGAGGACAACTGGAGGTCCAGCAGCAGGAAGAGGGAAAGAGGAGAACCCTGGGAGTTCCTTGTGTTAGGGAAGGAGGAGGCCTGTAAAATGCCAGAGTTCCGAACATCCTCCCCCAAGTAAACCTAACATTATGACTTCTTTTCCTTCCTGGCCACACCCAGGGACCTGAGCAACAAGCCCAGCATTTTCTTCAACAGCCACCAGGTGCCCAGAGTGAGCCCCAACAGGAACAATAGGACATCCAGCAGGTTCTGCACATGCCATGGCTGTTGAAAGCCATGGGGCTTGAGATGTGCTCCTCCCCCTGTTTGTAGGATGTGGTCAATCCAGCCCACCAGACGCTGGGAGGGTGTCAGGGGGTGGGAGCGCTTGATGGCCCTGGCAGCCATTGCTGCAAACTTGTACCTATGGGCAGACACAGAGAGAGTGTGTTACCAGTGTGCTGTGCCAGTACATGGGACTTTATAACATACACACACACACACACACACACACACACACACACACACACACCACACAGACACAGACACACAGACACAGACATACACACACACCACACACATACACCACACAGACACACACACACACACACACACACACCACAGACTCAAGCACACACACACACACACACACCACACACATACACCACACAGACACACACACACACACACACACACACCACAGACTCAAGCACACACACACACACACACACCACACAGACACAGACACACACACACACACACACACACCACAGACACAGACACACAGACACACACACACACACACACCACTCACATACACCACACACACACACACACACACACACATACACCACACACACACACACACACACACATACACCACACATACACACACACACACACACACACACATCTTGTTTCTAATACATTCCCATAAGACAGCTTTAACAAAATTGTTGGCATACATTTTTGTTGACACTGTCTACCTGAGTCCCAACTAAAAGTTCAATTTAAAAAAAGTTCAGTGAAAAGCTAAAAAGCAAAACCTAATACAAGAAGGATCAAAATTAACCCTTGAATAGAAATTTTTAATGTCCGTAAGTATTTCACTTATTGTACTGAAGGTGCGCTCACATTAAATATATGTGAACATATGTGACATGATGTATATCTGATTAAGTGATTGGGACATTGAAACCTGAGTATGTAGTCCTGTTTGACTGTGCAATCATTGTGCTGGTTGAGCAAGGAATATGTGGGTCACCTCTTTTTGTCTCGGTTACTATTGCATTTGTGCTAGATTCGTGAAAAGTTCCTTTATAACAGGCCTGTCCTGAGCCCCAGGGACAGGGTAGAAACTGATACGCACTGCTTCCTCATGGTGCATGCTTTGTATGTGCTAGTGTGGAACAGACAATAATGACACACATGGTGGAGATATTGCAAATAGTTCAATGTCAAAGAGAAAGTAGTGTATGATGAGTGAGCTCAAGCACAGAAAAAATAATAGCCAAAAACATGTTATCCTAAGAGGACAACACTGGAAAGTTAGTTTTGTGAGTTAAACACAAAGACCCGGAGGAGGGAAGGTCAGCCCATTAAGGACATGCAATGGTCCTTGTCATCGTTTGAGTAGCATGGCTCCCATAGCCATTGAATGTTTGCTTATCAGTTGGTGGACTGTTAAGGAAGGATTAAGGACTGTGACTTTGCCGGGCAGTGGTGGTGCACGCCTTTAATCCCAGCACTCGAGAGGCAGAGTCAGGTGGATCTTTGTGAGTTCTAGGCCAGCCTGGGCTACCAAGTGAGTTCCAGGAAAAGCAGGAAAAGGCACAAAGCTACACAGAGAAACCCTGTCTCAAAAAACCAAAAAAAAAAAAAAAAAAAAAAAAAAAAAGAGCTGTGACTTTATTGGAGGAGGTTTCTCACGGGCAGGGTTCAAAAAGCCCTCGCCAGGCCCAGTCTTGATCTTTCTGCCTCCTGCCTGCAGATCAAGTTGTAAGCTCTGAGCTATTGCTCCAGTGCCGTGCTGCAGACACAGTCACCAACAAGATGATCATGGACTAACCCTCTGAAACTGTAAGCAAGACCCAAATAAATGCTTTATCTTACATGTAGCCTTGTTTAGGGTACCTTTTCACAGTAATACAATAGTAACTAAGATCATCAACTTCTGATACAATTGGAATTCTTTAGGTATTTGATGATTCAGGAAGATTAGCCACGTAAAGAACATGAAAATGATCTCTCCTGCTTCAACTAAAATTCTATTATAGGTACCCATAATGTAAAAGATCATAAAGATAATGTGTGTGTAAGAAATCATCACAACACATCAGGTAGAAGCATATTCTCAGCTACTCACCCAAAATTAGGATTAATAGCAAAGGAAAAGCAGGACTTTCACTTATCACACATGTATTATAACACATCCCACAAAATTCTGTTTCATTGATAAACAGACTAAACAGAACATGTGTTCAGGCTAAGGTACCCCAACCCCAAAGAGCTGCATACCTCTTGTCTTCTATGACTTCTTTCAGTGTAAGTACAAATGTCTCTGCCTTGAGTGTCTCTAGCTGAACAGAAACACCAATTTTCTTTGCTTCTACTACAACCATGTTTTCAGCCTGGTCTCCAAAAATGGGAATCCCCACCATGGGTACTCCATGCTGGATGGCCTCCATTATGCTATTCATTCCCGCATGGGTGACAAAAAGACGAATTCTAGGATGAGCTGTTGCAAAAGAGAAAGATCGTCCAATATTTTGCTATGCAAGTTGCAGATTCCAGGTAAAGCAGCAGATCTAGGAAATGCCAATGTGCTGGGGAGAATGGATTTACTGATGTTGCTTTAGAGATTTGCAATGTTCCATCATGTAATACCCAGCCTTCTCTCTGCAGAGAGATGCCTTACTTCAGTCAAAATCTATCTAGGATCTAGAACCCAGGGACAGCTACAAGAAAAGTGACAAGCGAGGCAAGTTTCCTTGTCCTTCTACTCATCCTCATCTTCTCCACTGATGCTTTCTTCTTCACTTGTCTAACCTTGGCCTTCTCTTGCTTTTCACGTCTGATCTCACATGAAATCTATATTATGGGTGTTATCTGCTCTGTTTTGAGAAGCTTACAAAAGGGGGTGGTAGGCCAGAAACTTCTGCATTTACAGGTCTTGACTGTTGCTCCATATTGAAAGCAACCAATCATTTCTTATGATCATAAAGAAATCATCCCAAACTATAACTCACTCAAAATCTACCCATTTTCCCTGGAAAGTAAGTCTTTTTCCTATTGTGTAGCCTGTGATTTTCCTGAACAGAGATCTATGTGAAAAATTTCCCAGCTTCTTTTGAGTCACGGTCTTAGGTACAAATCTCTGATTCTGCCACTGAGTGTAGAAAAGTTAGTTATACGTAAAGTCACATAGAAATGAATAATTTGAGGGGAGGTGGCTTTAGGGAATTCTCTGTTGCTCAAGAAATCAGTGTCTCCATATCATACTGTGAGCTTATGTGGGTTGGTACTCAAATATCTCCCTATGTCCTAAACCACACAACCTCCATGTTGTAAGTGTCTGAGTGTTCAGCCCTTTTCTGACAACCAAGATGTGTATGCATGCTTACATTCATATGTATGTGTGTTTAAAAATACCAAGGATTTCTCACATCACTGTGAGAATAGCGGCAACAAATGGTGGCAACTGCCCAAGGAGTAGTTATAGATCACGTATTGGTCAAGATTGTGTTGGAGTGATCAATGGTAAATACTCGTAAGTCAAGGCTACATATCTATTTAGGGAACTGAGATCTGTCTGAGTTGAAAAGGATGAGGAAGTTGTTGCTATGGCCAGTGTAGAGCACAGACTGATTCTACCAAGAACCTTAGCTGCTTCTACCTGCCTGCTGGACATATATCTTCACCTATCAGCAGCCTTTTCTTCTGCAACTGCAAGTGCTCAGATATCAGTTATCTATTAAGTCCCAAAGCACATTAAAGAAATAAAGTAACAGGTCTAGGAGGTGCTTACCCAGGAGGTCAGTCTGGGGAAGCCAATCCATGATTTTGACATTTGGAGCCATAATGACATCTTTAGGCCAATGAGCATCCTTACATGTCCACAGCACTCCTTGAGGAAGGTGAGCAAAGGCACTGTTCATTTCCTTAATTAGTTCTTTGGTCTGATGTAGGGTTGCTATGGAACCCAGTGCCACAAGGACAAAACCTGAGTCTCCAAACTTAATGATAAAGTCTTCCAAATCCTAGAAGAAACATAAAGAAATTTGCAAAAAGTGGATTGTTAAACCCAAGGCAACTATAACATGAAACAAGACCAGTTGTTAAATAAACCCATGCTTTGGTTGCTTGTGTTCTATATGATAAAACTCCTTTCATAATTCCTATACATGTCTGGGGGTAGTTACTGCATTGAATAGCAGCCATCTCTTCAACTTTGTGTGGTTGATATATTGTGCACCCCAATAAACTTATCTGGGGGTCAGAGAACAGAACAGCCACTATATTAATTATAGGTTTAGGCAGTGGTAGCAAATGCCTTTAATCCTAGCATTCCAGAGGCAGAGATCCACCTGAATCTCTGTGAGTTCAAAGCCACACTGGAAACAGCCAGGCATTTAATCCCAGTGACACATGCATTTTATCCCAGGAATCAGAAAGTTATATAAGGTGTGAGGACCAGGAACTAGAGCCTTTTTAAGCATTTAGCTTTTAGCAGCACTTCAGCTGAGATCCATTCAGATGAGGACTCAGAGGCTTTCAGTCTGAGGAAATAAGATGATCTGGGAAACTGGCAAGGTGAGCTTGGATGACTTGTTCTGTTTCTCTGATCATTCAGCATTCACCACAATACCTGGTTCCAGGTTTGTCTTTATTAATAATAGCTTTTAAAGATTTGTACTACACCTTTGGGTTCTTATGGATTGCTCTTCCAAGAAAATACATGCACCAGATTTTTCTACTGGCACTCCTTTAATCCCAGCACTCAGGAGGCAGAGGCAGTCAAATCTCTGTGAGTTCGAGGCTAGCCTGGTCTACAAAGTGAGTTCCAGGAAAGGTGCAAAACTACACAGAGAACCCTGTCTCGAAAAAAAAAAATGTAAGCTCCAGAATAATCTAATTGCTAAGGGCATTCTTTTGGTTTCGTAACTTTTGGCCCTTCCTAACTATTTTTGGCATCATTTGTATTATTTTATACTCATGCTAGAAATTCAGTATATAAAATTTCTTCACTTGATGTGTGGTATAATGCCTTCACCTCTGGTGTTGTTTTCTAGCTTTGGTAACAGAATAATGATAGATTCAAAGAATGGGTTGAGAAGTATTCTTTCCTGTGGAAGTGCCACAAATAATCATACAGGAACTGACATTCATTCTTAAGTGTTTCACTTAATTCACCAGTTAATCCATGTTATGTCAGACTTCCTTAATGAAAGACTTTGTTATTGATCAGTCTAATTTAATCCCATAACTTTAAGATTTTCTATATTTTCTTGAGTCTGTTAATGTTAACAGACTTGCATAGGAATATGTCCACTCATATAGATCACCTAATTTGATGATATATCATGTTTGTATAATTATCTCATAAACTTTATTGTTTTAAGTAAGAGTGGATAATTTTTTACTTTAGAACTTAATTATTTTCTTGTTCTTTCTTATTTATATTCTTAATTTTTCTGTCACTTTTTCAGCATACTACTCTTTTGATTTTATTGATTCTAAATTTGTCTATTCGTTATTTCAATCATCTACACTCTGATTCTTTTATGCCCCTTCTTTCTGGTAGTATCCTGTTTAGTCATGTCTTCATTATCTCTGCCTTATATTGAAGGGTTAGATTATCAATTGCAAATACCTTGGCTGTACTAATAGATATAATAGTAGCTATGAATTATAGCCTATGTCTTGTTTTTATTGCACTCCATCATTCCATTGTGTTTTGTCTCCTTCTCCTTGGTATGTAATATTTTCAAATGTTCCTCTTGATTTTTCCCTTTGAATTTACATTATGTTGTTTTCTACTCACCCCACTGTGGTAAGAGATATTTACATTAATCTGAGAATTTGCAAATCTCAGGGTTGCGTTGGGGGGTGGCATGGGCTAACACATGAACCAAGGAATTTGTTTTGTGCATTAGAGAAGAATATGTGCTCTGCTGTTGTTGGAATGAACACTCGGAACTGGAGAGATAGTTCAGCATATTTCCTTCCAGAGGACCACAGTTCAGTTCCCACAGAGCAATCACAACTCTCTATAATTCTAGCTCTAGGGGATCCAGCGCCCTCTTCTGGCCTCTTCTGGGCACTGGTATGAACATGATGCACACACACATACATGCAGGGCAAGCTGTCAGGCATATAAAATCACTAGCAAATACATTTTAAGCATGCTCTATGTATTTCTAATAATTCTATTTAGCCTATGGTATAATTCAAGGTGATAATTTGTATGGATAGTCTTCTAATTCTAAAACTGTAGAATTGGAGTCTTAAGTTATTATTTATTTCTTCATTAAATTTCTTACATTGTTCTTCTTATTCTTTATTTCATAGTTTGTGCATAGATGACATATCTCTCTGTAAGTTAACTATTTCACATATTTTAAGTAATATTTTATAGTTGCAATGTTTGAAAAACACAAAGTTTCAAATATATATATATATATAGTCTTTAAACTTCTTTGAGAGTTTTGATATAAAGTCTGATTTTCCTTATGTTGGCAACCACCACAGTCTATTTGCTTCTCACTTAATTCTTACAAAACATGTATTGGAATACCCCATATTAGATTCCAGACTCTTGTGTCATGTATTATTTTGAAACATTTCCTCCCACTTTTTAATAATCCCTTCATCTCTCTGTGTGCCAATATCTGACCATTCTGTCTAGAAGGTGAAGGCTCTGTCAACCACATCTAGATTTATAAATGTAAAATATCTCTTACTACTTAAAGATTCAGTCAGGGAACTGCATATCTGTATACTGTATCCCTACTCTACTGACATAAGTATTCAGTGTGTGTATATATATATATATATATATATATATATATATATATATATATATATATATATATATATATTTGTTACTCACTAATCACTCCCCCAAAAACTTATTTGCACCAACTGCAAGGATTGGTACGTGCCGTAGTACCCAACAGAGCCAGAACAAATCCATACCCTCTCTGCTTTGAGCTGAAAGCAAGAGAAACATCCCCTTCATTAACTCAGTATTTTGGCCACCACTATATATGTCCAAAGGGGATAATTCCTCCCATCATGGGTGAGGGAGCCCCACAATGACAGGGAACCAGAAATCTAACATCCTTAGCTCTCTGCACTTTATAATTTTCAGTGGTAGTGATTCTGAGCCTGCATTGAACATGCACACTACATGGCAGCTCGGATGGTTTGCAGTAGCTGGATGGAGTATCAATGGCTCAACAGGCTGGGCACACAGAATAACAGAAGCCATTCTTCTTCTCACTCATGCTAAGTCCTGTCTAGGTACATGCCTTCTGAAAGTGTTATCTGTTTCATTATGAAGAACCTGCCTCCTTAACACATACTAAGTATATTGACATTCACTGTATTTATTATACAGATAGCTCAAAATTCAATTGGAAATATTAATACTAACTAAAGGAGTTATTCCACCACAGCCAGGAATAGAGAGAGACAAAAGAAACTCACATTTTGTACTATCTAACCAGGTCTTCAAACTTAGCATGGGGTATTCTAGCACTGTACTTTCACTAACCCTAAAGATATAGGCTCCAGGTGCTTCTTTTGTCTTAGAGTACTTCCTTTCAGTACATCTCTGGCAAGTGACAATTTCCTCCTGTGGTGGTTTGAAATAAAACAGCTCCCAAGGGGAATGGCACCATTGGGAGGTATGGCCTGTTTGGAGTAGGTGCGGCCTTGTTGGAGGAAATGTGTCATTGTGAAGTAGACTTTGAGGTCTGCTATGCTCAGCTATGCCTGGTGTCACAGTTCACTTCCTGTTGCCTATGGATCTAGATATACAACTCTGAGCTCCTTCTCCAGCATCATGTCTTTCTATATGGCACCATGTTTCCCACCATGATAATAATGGACTAAGCTTCTGAAACATGAAGCCACCCAAATTAAATGTTTTCCTTTATTAAAGTTTCTGTGGTTCTGATGTCTCTTCACAGCAATAGACACCCTAATTAAGACACCATCTAAGCACTGAAGGCCTCTGAATAAAAGATAAACTGAGGACCAAGGTTTAACTCACTTGAGGTATTGGTCTAACAGGTTTTTCTATTAAGCCTCCCACATAGACCATGTTGGGAAACACGGGATGAGCAAAATCCAAGGCAAAGTCAGAATTGACAAACCACAACTCTGCTTTCCGTGGAAGGTCAGACAAAACTGGCCGAGAGTCTTCTGCAAAATGCTCCTGGATAGTGCCGTCATAATGAGAAAATATTTCTCTTTGCTTCATGGATGAATCAAGGAATATCAGAAAGTTCTTCACTTTGGCCCAGAAGTTCATTTGGTCAGTTAAACTGGAACCAAATCCTTGAACATAAGACAAGGGCCTTGGTAGCCCGTAGTCTATAATGGTAAACACCATGGGAAGAAAGGCCACAAATTGTTTCCCAAGTTTCTCAGCAATCAGGAAAACACAGGGATCTAATGCATCCAAAAAAAGTAGGTCAAAATTCTTATTCCTTAAGGAATCCAGGATGTCCTTTCTGCTTAGTAAGTGACTGCATAAATTCCCTAAGTGTTCATAGACCTTTACACGGGTGTGATAGTTGAACCTGTGAAAAAATAACAAATATTTTGAGGAGCTTTTTCATACTTGGCCACATTTTCAGACATATTTGGAATAATGTTGTACTCAGTGAAAGTATTGCACAACTAGATGAACAAAAGCCTATAATTCAACACTCTGGCAATGGAGACAGGTGGATCAAGAGTTCAAGGCTAGTCTTAGCTTTATGATTTTTGAGGCCAGTAGGCTGGACTAAATAAAACACTTACTCACTTAGAAAAAAATGATTTTTAATATATTTTATGCAAAGAGGCTCTGTAGCCTGAATTTTTTTCTTACCTTTGTTTAAAGCTATACAAATCATTATATTATAGTGTTACTTAATATGTAAAGTATATTAAGTTAGTTAGATTTCTTCTGTCTTGGAAGCCATCACTGATTACAGTAGATCTCAGAGCATCAATCTGAATGAGCAGGTGTATAATGCTGTTAATTTCACATTATATAATGAGTTTTTGTGTAATAGTATTGCTCCTCTGCCAATCTGTGTAAGTGGCATGATTACACATTCTATAATCATCAATGATAAAGTCATTTCTTTTAATCATGTGTATCTTGGCTTGAATGTTGTACCCCACAAAAAGGACCTTTCCAATGATAATATTAGAACAAAGCTGAATACGTTTCAACTTTCTGCCTGGAAACTAAGCAATTTGACAAACAAAATAAACTACTATGCAGTGGTGGCCCACACTTTTAAGCCCAGCACTCGGAGGCAGAGGCCGGCAGATTTCTGTGAGTTTGAGGCCAGCCTGGTCTACAGAGTGAATTCCAGGACAGGCTCCAAAGCTACAGAGAATCCCTGTCTCAAAAAACAAGAAAATAAATAAATAAATAATAAATAAATAAATAAATAAATAAAAATTTTTTAAAAAACCAACCAACTATATATATAATATTATATATATATCCTACTGATTTTTCTCTTATATGTGAAATCTAAACTTAAATGTGTGTGTGTGTGTGTGTGTGTGTGTGTGTGTTTTCTTTGTTAGATGATGAAATTAGAAAAGAGGCCATGAGAACACATAAAAATAAAAAGCCATCAAAAGAGATGTATGTGCCATGGAATAGTGCTGTGGAGGAAGGAGGCAACCTAGAACAAAAGATACTGACATTAATGATTTCTAAAAAGTACATAGCAAAGCCTATTACTTTATATACAAACTTAACTTTCTAATGGGAAGAAGAAGTGTGATTGGAAGCTTATTGTTAGAATTTACAACTCCTACTGCTCAAACTGTCAAGACTGTCCTCAACTTTAGTCATCCTACTGATGAATCTTCCCCACAGCACGTTTCCAGGGACTCTTCCACATCAATGCCGAGCAGATAAGCAACCTGGTAAGATGCACAAGTGCACCATGTCATCCTACATCAAAAGATCCACAAGATGAGAGCCCAGAGGCACACTTATCTTCACTCACTTTTTGACCCAACTTCAAGTCACAACGGCTGTGATTTGTCTTCAAGCATTTGTATGTCAGAATGTTGGTGCTCAGTAAGGACATGTGGAGGTAGTGGGCCCTCTAAGTGGACACCTTAGTAGAAGACTATTAGAAGGCCTTACCCTATAGATTTCCAAAATAGCCCTTGTTAGATTCTGAGTTAACCCTCTGATAGGTCTAAACCTGTTCTTTCTCTTCTCTTGAATTATTCTTGAATCATTTATGATGCTGTTTATCATGATGCTTTCAATCAACCTGACTGATGTTTTTGCCATGAGCTGGAACTTCCATAACTGAACTGATAAGCTTCTTCTCATTATAAACTCACCCAAATTCAGTTGTTACATTAAAATAATGGAATGAGCTGGGCGGTGGTGGCGCACGCCTTTAATCCCAGCACTCGGGAGGCAGAGGCAGGCGGATCTCTGTGAGTTCAAGGCCAGCCTGGTCTACAAAGCGAGTTCCAGGAAAGGTGCAAAGCTACATAGAGAAACCCTGTCTCGAAAAACCAAAAAAAATAAAAAATAAAAAAAATAAAAAAATAATGGAATGAGGATGAATACATGGCATAATTATCTAAATCTATCATCTAATTTCCATTTTTTTAAATATTTTATATAATAATTCTAAATAAATCCAGTAGAATGGTAATCCCTTTAATGTACATCAATTATAAAAATTCTCAAGAAGTTCCTATTCTCATCAACTTGATTGTTTTTTATCTGTAATTTGAACCACACCTCAAGAGTTCAAGCTTAGAAAGAAGACATAATACATATGTCAAAAATGTGTATATATAATAACTACATTTGACTAAGGTGCAATTTGACCTTTTCTATCAAATATATGACAAAAGATATGTGGTCTTTAAGATTCTGTGAGTGAGAAATTTTTCCAAAAAAATCTTGGTGCTGTGAGCACAACCTTAACTGTTAAGTAGAATTTTCCAAGACAGAGATGAAAATGAGACCAGTGGAATTACCTTAGAGATTCATCTGTACTTGTCAATCATGTGGAATGTAGCACAAATCTTGAAAGTTCTTATTAATAAAAACAAACCCAGAGCCAGGTATTGGGGTGAACGCTCAAGGACTAGAGAAACAGAACAAGCCACAGCTACCTCATCTTGCCAATTCCTCAGCTGATCCTTTTTCCTCAGACTGGAAGCCTCTGAGTCTTCATCAAAAATGAATATCAGCTGAACTGCTGATTAAAAGCCTAAAAGCTTAACCAGCTCTAGTTCCTGGTTTTCATGCCTTATGTACCTTTCTGCTTTCTGCCATCACTTCTTGGGATTAAAGGCTCTTGTTACCATGCCTAGCTGTTTCCAGTGTGGCTTTGAACTCACAAGATCCAGAGGGATCTCTGCCTCTGGAATGCTAGGATTAAAGGCATGTGTACCACCATTTTCTGGCTTCTATATCTAGTGGCTGTTCTGTTCTTTGACCTCAGATAAGTTTATTAGGGTGCACAATATTTTGAGGAACACAATATCACCACAGTGGAAGACAAAGGAGATTCTGCACATCCCAATCAAGGAATAAAAGCCTCAGGATCATCTGTAATTCCAGACCATTGAAAGATTTTAAACATACCTATGGCTATTAGCTGTTAAGTCAACGGTAACCATGCTACAATTCATAGAACCACAGAGGTTAGGTGTAGAGTAAGGAACCAGTGAACACAGGGAGAGCTCATTAAGAAAGGAAAATAAAATAGACAGTTATGAGTGGAAGTTGTGGGTCTAGAATAGGAGGATCAAGTGAGGAAGAGAGAGAGAGATAGGGGGAATACAGGGAGAAACAGCTAAACTTAAGGGCCATTTGAGGGGTAGTATGGAAACCTATCACAAGAGACACTTGCTAAAATATATATATATCTGTGATCTCAGTAAAATTGCCAAATGATGTGCAAGACAGAGTCCCAACTGGCCATCCCTTGCCACCAAATGAGCTTCTAGTACCATAATTGGGTCCCATCTAATTTAGATTTTGGACAAAGGGGTCCCACAGGAATCCTCCTAAAACCCAGGCAATTGCCAAAACTATAGGTTGTGCTCGACAAACTGACAGCAAGGCTCTGTTGCTGAAAACAACATCCATACAGATCAATGAATATGAGGAAACTCAGCTGCTGCCTGTATAGTGCCTAGGTTCTAGCATTTTTGGTGTAGGAACATACTCTGTACACTACCAAGAAAGAAACATAAACACCAAGCCAGTCAGAAACCCAGCTATCTACAATGTTGTCCTACCTGCAAGATACGCTACAGCAATGGAGGAACAAAGCTTGAGAGAGTAATCAACCAATAACTGAACTGACCTAAGGCCCACTCCACCAGATATAACCCATACCCAACACTGTGTGGGAAATCGAGAACCTAAGACTAGACAGCCCCTTAGGACCTAGAGTAAAAACAAATGGTATCAGTCTGAAAAACAAAACAAAATATGTAGCAATAAAATGACTTAAATAAAATAAAGGCATTTTGCTATATTCATAGACCAGTGCCTTGTTTAGTCATCATCAGAAAAGCTTCCTCCTGTAGCAGATGGAAACAAATATAGAGACTTGCAGCCAGACATTACACAAAGAGTGAGTACCTTGGAACACACAACCTTAAAGAAGATGTTCCCATTAAATCTCTCCCTTTGACGATTAGGGAAACCAGAGGAATAGCAAGCAGTAAAAGAACCAGAGGGTTTGGACAACGTCAAGAAAACAAGGCCTTGTATACATGAGCACAGTTCATATGAACTAACAGAGACCGAGGCAGCTCACACAACACACACACACACACACACACACACACACACACACACACACACACATGCTTCCAGTATAGTATTGTTATGGGATTTATGAGTATGTGAAAAAGTGGGTCTCTGATTCTTGTGCCTTCTCTTCCATTCTTTTCCTTTGTTTGTTTTGATTGTCCAACTCTAATGTGATATTTTTGATTTTATGTTATTATATTTTATTATTATCCCTTAGGAGTTTGTTTGATTTCTGATGAGGGACAGAGTGACAGAAAGAGAGTGGGGCACAGGTGGGGAGGGAGCTACTGGTAGGATAGAGGGAGGGAAAACTGCAATCAGGATATATTATATAAGAAAAATTATTTGGAATAAAAAGGGGGAAAGGAAAACTTTTAAATGAGTTTAACAGAAAAGGAACTAAGCATGGCACAGCCTTGTATAAGTGACTTGCTCCATTAAGGAACTTGTGTAAGAAGGTGACAAGGTACATGGAAGAAGGTGGCTCCTCTTTCCCCAAATAGAGAAGTTGAAGTGACTGCACTGGCTTCATTGAGACTACATGCACAGAGACAAGTAAAAACAAGGCTTAGAAGGCCCATCTTTGTAACTAGAGTTATCCTCAGTCCCGCCCGGGCCAGCAGCCACTCAGACTCAAATAAACACACAGATGCTTATTTTATTTATAAACTGTATGACCGTGGCAGGCATCTTGCTATCTGTTCTTATATCTTAAATTAACCCATTTTTATAAATCTGTACATTGCCACGTGCCTCATGGCTTACCAGTATCTTACATCATGCTTCTAATCACAGTGGCTGGCAGCATCTCCTTGCCTCAGCCTTCTACTTCCCAGACTTCTCCTCTCTCTTTGTCCTGCCTATACTTCCTGCCTGGCTACTGGCCAATCAGCATTTTATTTATTAACCATTGCCAGGTAGCTCCTTAAATGTCCTTGCATTAGATATGTCTGTCTTCCATCCCGGGAAAGACTTATACTGAACTTCCACTTTATTTAAGACTTTTTGGTTTGCTGGGAAATGAGGTATGATTTACCAATCTCATTTGTAAGCAACACCAACTTTGATTTCTGTAAACATATCCAAAATATCCAACTTGGTAAGGACCAATGTAAATCCATTGATCATATAAGCATATTTGAGTAACACAAGGTCCAACCAGCCACATCTTCTTTTCCTCCCAGTAGTTACTCCAAATTCTCTACCCCTTGTTTGTAATAATTCTCCAATTTCATTGTCTTGCTCTGTGGGGAAGGCACCAATACCAACTCTAGTGGTATAAGCTTTTACAACTCCATATACTTCTCCAACATTTTGAGGGGGCATACCCAAACCTGTACAAACACCTCCAACAGTGCAGTTTGAAGAGGTCACAAGAGGGTATGTTCCAAAATCAATATCTAACAATGCTGCGTTTGCACCTTCTACCAAGATTTTCTTGGGTGGTCCATGGAGGGCCTCATATAGGAAATCAGAGCAACACATTCAGAGCATACAGAACATCCCACAGTCCTTCCTCTAAGGAAGGTTTTAACTTTTACATAGTAAAATTACACATAACAAAACAATTATCAAGTAAGAATTATAGTTATAATATCTAGTCTATTTGTATTTGGCAAAATTAAAGAAGATATCCTATCTATCCTTTATTTGTGAGTCTAAGGTTTCATATATAACTTATCTCTTATCATAACTAAGGAAAATTATAACTATCTAGTCTTCAACTATATCAAAGACCCCAGAAGGATATAATATTACCTGAGAAACAGGAGAAGGATACAAGAAACTTTTGGGACACTTGTGAGAATAAGCAGAGACAGCTGGCAGCCTGGACAGTTATCCAAAGTTCCTTTGTAAAGTTGGGGCATCGGTCCTCAGCCCACAGGCCTAGAGTCTCTCAGACACTTCTCTGTGTCCTGTAGAATGTCTGGCAGTTTCCTCTGTGAAGCAGGAACCTGAAGGACCATTTTGCCAAGCAAAGTTCAGTGGTCACCTTCCTATGGGTTCTGCATGTCCAGTCGATCAAGCAGTCCAGGCAAAAACAGTTTCTTGCCCAAATGGCTGTTTTTGCCAAGAAGAAGATAAACTCCATATGGAGTGTCTTCACCATCCATCCTCCTCTCTGAAGTAAATCAATGCTGCCAGGAGCAGACGTGTCTCATTGTCCAGAAAGTTTAAGTTTTTAAAACACTTTAAATGTCATATTCTGTAGGTCTTTGAAGTGTTTGAAGATTACCTACCTGTCTGAAATATATCTATGTATACCTAGAAAACTTAACATGACTATAAGCTTGACTATCTTAGAAGACTAACTATTAATCTGTGGTTCTTAATTATCAATTACAATTTCAAATGAGATATACAAGCATAATACCTTAAACAAGAGTTGAAATATACATACAGTATAACAAAATTAACTTTAAATTTGTATCAATAAACTAAAATCTATACCAATGTAAAACATTTCAAACAAGTTGCTGCTCTTTAAAAGTAGGTTCATTAACCTACCCTTTCATCCTATCTTATCTATATCATATCCCCCCTTTCTTCTTTAGAAAGAGATCACATTTATAATCAACTTGCTTTAAATAAAAATATTGGTTTTGCTCTGTCCCACACCAGAGGGCTCTTCTAATATGGGACAGAAAAATCTCTCAACCTTTTTTTAGGGTGGGTAATATTCTTTGGTTTAGAGAAGGAGTGAGCCAATTCCATCTCCAAAGCCAGCTTGGTATATTTGGGAATTTGGGTGTAGCTTCTCATACTACTTCCTGCTGGATGAGAGCACTGTATTCTTACTAGGACATAAAGAAAATATTAGAATTATGGGGTAGTCTGTGAGGCTGTACTGTCTGAGCCAGTTGCCTTCAAACTATTCTGGATGTTGGATCATCTGGGCCATGGTGTCACTGGAGACCTTTCAGGGGGTCTTGGCTGGTCAAATCTGATGTATCGTAATCTGCAACAAATCCATAGCCTCTTTCTGTGGAAACAAAAGCAGAGCCTCCTTTCCAGAGCAACATATCCTTAGATCCAAATTTTGAAGTCAAGGTACCTTTAAAATATACATATTGGTTTAACTGAGCAGCCTTTACAATCAAATGTCTTTCTGCAGTTTAGAATATCAAAGACAATACAATCCAGATTCTCTGGGTAATATCAATGTTTATGTGGCTTATTTTTTATATTACCTTTACTGTCTCTTTAAAGACTTTATTTTTTAAAACTATCTTTTTTTTTATATAACTGTGTATATTACGTTTTTTCTCCTCCAAGCCTATATACATTTCTACACGTATTGTAAACCATTTAAAGTCTTGTTCCATCAGATTCTGTCTTATTGTGTAACTATTGCTTTAAACTGCAGCATTACTAGGGCTAAAGTAGCAGCTTTGGCTGGTGGCTCCACCCACCTCAGCTTCCCAACATGGAGATGGTATATTTACATCCAGCTTTGGAGGAACCATGCAAACTCCAGAGACAGTGGGTCTATGTCTCTATCAAAGCAGTGTGTAGCCCTGAACCCCCATCCCTTTTTTTTTTACTAGCAAAGACTTAATCTACCACTCAGTGTAATGTGCCTCTTGCAGATACCTCATTCCCGCCATACAGCAGGTCAAGCGCACACGCCAGGGACCCAATATTTACTAGCTCAAGCCCACAGGCTGTGGCTAACTTCAGAGAGACAACTAGGAAGCTGTTTTTAGCTCCATTTTAGATTCTTCTATTTCAGGCATATTTGTAGCTGGAGTTATCTCCAGTCCCGCCCAGGCCGGCAGCCACTCAGACTCAAATAAACACACATATGCTTATATTATTTATAAACTGTATTGCCACGGCAGGCTTCTTACTATCTGTTCTTATATCTTAAATTAACCCATTTTTATAAATCTGTACATTGTCATGTGCCTCATGGCTAACTAGTATCTTACATCATGCTTCTCATCACAGCAGCTGGCAGCATCTTCTTGCCTCAGCCTTCTACTTCCCAGGCTTCTCCTCTCTCTTCAACCCACCTATACTTCCTGCCTGGCTACTGGCCAATCAGCACTTTATTAACCAATCAGAGCAACACATTCAGAGCATACAGAACATCCCATAGCACATCTTAAACTTTCTAGAGAATATCCCATCATTTACGGAGCTGTCAGTCACCTCCCATGCACCACTCAAACACAATCCATCCCCACATCCACCAGTTCTCCCAGTCATCAGTTCTCTTAAATTCACTCACAGCATCTTGTGAACATCATCTCCCCATTTGTAAGACTTGATTAGCAATACTTTGGTTCCAAGAATTGAAACAAATTACCTGCTATGAACTAATTCTTCTATAAGGAGTTGTCTTCTATTATCAATTTCCTTTTCCTTATCTTCAGATAGATGCCAGTTTATAACCTGGTATGATATTTTCTCCTCTTTAAAATCTAAGAAAACATGGATTGAGTAAAATTTAGATTTATCATAATATACCACACATTAGCAGGGGGATTAAAATAATTAATTTAATTTTATATTGTTGCAGAAATTTAATTTTTCTTCTTTAGTGATTTTGTTCTTTTGATCCATTCAATTCTGTAATCTGGTAATATTTATTTGTAGTATAAATCCTAATTGATCATAGTAAAAAACCTGGAGCCAGATACTGGGGTAAATGCTGAATGATCAGAGAGACAAAGGAGCAAGCAATAGCCACTACTTACCTTGCCAAGTCCTCAGCCTGAAAGGGCCAAGCTCCTGTCTTCTCCCTCCATATATTTCTCTCTCCACCCAGCCATATCACTTCCTGTCTTCACCTCCCTAGTACTGGGATTAAAGGCATGTGATTCCCAAGTACTAGGATCAAAGGCATGAGATCCCAGTGCTAGGATTAAAGGTATGTGCCACCACTGCCTGGCTTCTATGGTTAACTAGCGGCTAGCACCACACTCTGATCTCCAGGCAAGCTTTATTATTAGAGCACAAAAAAAAATCACCACATTTATTGAGACTTTACAATAATTCAAGAACTTTTATACAGTCTACAGTAATGTAAAATTCTAGCAACAGCTTTCATTTAAAGACATAGCTGTTATTTCTCACTTTATATGTGAGAAAGTATGAAGGAAAACAGTCTAAAATTATTCATTAACTTTGTCACCATAGTGAGTTAGAGTTTACAGATAACTACAAATCAGTTTGATTGCAGAGTCCCTGTTTTTCATAGAAAAATTAAAGTGAAATATGCAAAGTGTTGATTTACTTGTTTTCCTTTTGTTGCTGTTCATTTCATGTTTAGAGTTTGTTTGTTTGTTTGTTTGTTTCTTTCTTTCTTTCTTTCTTTCTTTCTTTCTTTGATTTGAGGCAGGGTCATGTTTAGTAGCTCCAATTGGCTTTCAACTCTCAAACCTGTTTCTTGAGGCAGCCAAGCACTTGGAGTATAAATAGATGCCAGAACAAACTGGTTTTTACATGTTTGTTTATGAGTTGTTTGATCAAAGTCAAGGGTTCTAACTTTAGTCAAAATGCTTATTCAAAAAAAAAAGAAAGGAAGAAACGAAGGAAGGAAGGAAGGAAGGAAGGAAGGAAAGAAAGAAAGAAAGAAAGAAAGAAAGAAAGAAAGAAAGAAAGAAAGGAAGGAAGGAAGGAAGGAAGGAAGGAAGAAAGAAAGAAAGAAAGAAAGAAAGAAAGAAAGAAAGAAAGAAAGAAAGAAAAAGAGGAAAAAGGCAATCATAATCATAACTGGCCACTCTGGCATGTCTCCTTATTACTCAAGTATTAATTAACAGTCTGATTCTACTTTTGAAGTTTAACTTCTGACAATTTCAACCTATATCTCTCATTTTACAGAAAAAAAAAAAACCCAATTCTTCCATTCTTGATATTGATGATAATTTCAAATCAAGACAAGTAGGCCAAAAACAGAATCCTCACATGAGACACCCTGGAGAGCTTCAATCAATATTTGTAGACAGACTATAAGATTGTGACTTCCTTTTTATTATTCCTGAATCATGTTTCTCAACTCAATCTTATATTAGAATCTCAGACTCAGTCATGATTGTAGATTCCAGCACACACTATGGATGACTCCCCTCAATGGAAGGATTCTGAATTCGTGTCTGCAAGGCAGTGGTGCTCATTGCAAAGAGTTAGGATGGCTTCCCTGTATGCCATAATATCCAGCTGAACAGATCCAAACGAATGTTTATACCCACACAACACAGATAACAATGACACAGAATCCTGGAAAATGCCCTTTATATCCCTGCATATTGCGTGTCTATAACTAAAAAATGCTATTCATGACGTTGCATGGAAAAGCACCCACAGCATCATTACAACACAATCAAGGGTTCACTTCAAACTTGATTTTAGCCTTAGACCTCTCAAAATTTTCATTCTTTTTGACAATTCTGGTTAGGTCTCTCTGGAAGAAGTGGTAAATATGAGAAGCTTAGAAAGACACCCACCATCACTGAGGGAAGTCACGGAACAACCAAAAGAAGGAGTTGGGTGTGCGTCAAGGGCTATAAAAGAACATACACAGCTGACTCGGCCCGGACCCCATCCCTGGGCACCAGCCACTCCGGGGAAGACCTGCCCAACTTGTGCCCAGGTTCTGGCCACTGGGCAGGTTCCCTTCTAGCCCCACCGGGAAGGATCCCCTTCTCCAAGACCCCTGGCAGACCCTGCAATCTCCACGCCCTGCCCCCATGCCCATCTGCCCGAAACCCCAGCCACTTCCTGAGACTTAGAGACCGGCCCCCAGCTCCCATCCTGCCCCAGACTTCCCTTCTGGACCAGAGAGAGAGAGAGAAGAGCTCCGATCCTGCCCTGGACATCCCTTCTGGACAAGAGCGCCTATCCTGCCCCGACTTCCCTTCTGAACAAGAGCGCCATCCTGCCCCGGACTTCCTGTCTGGACAAGAGCTCCCATCCTGCCCCGGACTTCCCATCTGGACAAGAGTTCCCATCCTGCCCTGGAGTTCCCATTTGGACAAGAGAGCTACCATCTGGACAAGAGAGAGAGACTTCCTGAATCTATCAGCTCTGTCTGAACCAAGTGCACTGATAAGACCAAGAACAAACCACAAGGAGATGAGCAGACGTCAAGGTAGAAATACATACAACAAAATGAAGAGCAATACAGCATCACCAGAACCTAGCCCTCCTCCAACATCTAGACCTGAACATCAAAAATTGGAAGAAGCAGAAGAAAACAGCCTTATGAATGACATCATGAAGAAGGTAGAGGCTTGTGTAGAGGAAAAGACAAAAAAAATGGGAAGAACGCTGTAAACAACTAGAGGAAAGGGCAAACAAATTAGAAGAAAACAATAAAGTCCTGGAAGAAAACAATAAAGTACTGAAAGAAAATCAAGAAAAATCAATGAAACAAATGAAGGAAACAGTCCAAGACCTGAAAAGGGAAATAGAAAAAATGAAGAAGACACAAACAGAGGGAATGCTGGAAATAGAAAATCTGAGTAAACGATCGGGAACTTCAGATGCAAGTATAACTAACAGAATGCAAGAGATGGAGGAGAGGATCTCTGGTGTTGAAGATACAGTAGAAGAAATAGATTCAACAGTCAAAGAAAACACTAAAGCCAAAAAAGTCATGAACCGAAATGTCCAAGAAATTTGGGACACCATGAAAAGACCAAACCTATGAATAATAGGGGTAGAAGAAGGAGAAGAATACCAACTCAAGGGCACAGAAAATATATTCAACAAGATCACAGAAGAAAACTTTCCCAACTTAAAGAAGGAAATGCCTAAGAAGATACAAGAAGCCTATAGAACACCAAACAGACTAGACCCCAAAAAAAGTCCCCTCGCCACATAATAATTAAACAACTAAATGTACAGAATAAAGAAAGAATATTAAGAGCAGCAAAGGAAAAAGGCCAAGTGACTTATAGAGGCAAACCCATCAGAATAACACCTGATTTCTCAATGGAGACTTTGAAAGCCAGAAGGACCTGGACAGATGTAATGCAGACACTAAGAGACCATGGATGTCAGCCTAGACTAATATACCCAGCAAAACTTTCAATCATCATGGATGGAGTGAACAAGACATTCCAAGACAAAGCCAGATTTAAACAATACTTATCCACAAACCCAGCCCTACAGAAAGCACTAGAAGGAAAATTCCAACCTAAGGAAGTCAGATACACCCTCGAAAACACAGGCAATAGATAAAGCCACAGCAGTAAATCCCAATGAAGAGAAGTACACACACATTACCACCAAAAAATAACAGGAATGAACAATCACTGGACATTAATATCCCTCAATATCAATGGACTTAATTCACCTATAAAAAGACATAGGCTTACAGAATGGATACGAAAGCAGGACCCATCTTTCTGCTGCAAACAAGAAACACATCTCAAATTCAAAGATAGACACTACCTAAAAATAAAAGGCTGAGAAAAGACTTTCCAATCAAACGGTCTTAAGAAACAAGCAGGTGTAGCCATTCTGATATCCAGCAAAATAGACTTCAAACTAAAATGAATCAAAAGAGATCAAGAAGGGCATTACATACTCATCACAGGAAAGATCCACCAAGATGAAGTTTCAATTCTGAACATTTATGACCCAAACACAAGGGCACCCACATATGTAAAAGAAACATTACTAAAGCTTAAACCACATATAAAACCCCACACATTAATAGTGGGAGACCTCAACACCCCACTTTCACCACTGGACAGATCTCCCAAATCGAAACTTAACTGAGAAATAAAGGACTTAATTGATGTCATGACTCAAATGGACTTAATCGATATCTACAGAACATTCCATCCTAACAAAAAAGAATATACCTTCTTCTCAGCACCCCGTGGAACCTTCTCTAAAATCTACCACATACTTGGCCACAAAACAAATCTCAACAGATACAAAACAATTGGAATAACCTCCTGTGTTCTATCAGACCACCATGGTCTAAAGTTAGATTTCAACAACAACAAAAACTACAGAAAACCTACAATCTCATGGAAACTGAATAATACCCAACTGAATCACCAATGGGTTAAGGAAGAAATAAAGAAGGAAATTAAAGACTTCCTAGAGATCAACGAAAATGAAGACACCACATACCCAAACCTATGGGACACTATGAAAGCAGTACTAAGAGGGAAATTGATAGCACTAAATGCCCATATAAACAAGTTAGAGAAATCTCACACTAGTGACTTAACAGCACACCTGAAAGCTCTAGAACAAGAAGAAGCAAAGTCTCCCAAGAAAAATAGATGCCAGGAAACTATCAAAGTGAGAGCTGAAATCAATAAAGTAGAAACAAAGAGAACAATACAAAAAATTAATGAAACAAAGAGTTGGTTCTTTGAGAAAATCAACAAGATAGACAAGCCCTTATCCAAACTAACCAAAAGACAGAGAGAGAGCATCAAAAATCAACAAAATCAGAAATGAAAAGGAGGACATAATAACAGACATTGAGGAAATCCAGAGAATCATCAGATTATACTTCAAAAACCTCTACTCCACAAAACTGGAAAACCTAAAAGAAATGGATAACTTTCTGGATAGGTATCGCATACCAAAATTAAATCAAGACCAGATAAACTATTTAAATAGTCCAATAACCCCTAAGGAAATAGAAACAGTCATTAAAAGTCTCCCAACCAAAAAAAGCCCAGGACCAGATGGTTTCAGTGCAGAATTCTACCAGATCTTCAAAGAAGAGTTAACACCAATACTCTCTAAATTGTTCCACACAATAGAAACAGAAGGAACGTTATCAAAATCCTTCTATCAGGCTACAATTACCCTGATTCCTAAAGCAAACAAGGATACAACAAAGAAAGAGAACTACAGACCGATCTCCCTCATGAACATTGATGCAAAAATACTCAATAAAATACTGGCAAACAGACTCCAAGAACACATCAAAACAACTATCCACCATGATCAAGTAGGCTTCATTCCAGAGATGCAAGGGTGGTTCAACATATGAAAGTCAATGTAATACACCATATAAACAAACTCAAAGAAAAAAACCACATGATCATCTCACTAGATGCAGAAAAGGCATTTGACAAAATCCAACACCCCTTCATGATAAAGGTCTTGGGGCGATCAGGAATACAGGGAACATACCTAAACATAATAAAGGCAATTTACAGCAAACCAACAGCCAACATCAAATTAAATGGAGAGAAACTCAAAGCAATTCCAATAAAATCAGGAACGAGGCAAGGCTGTCCGCTCTCCCCATACTTATTCAATTTAGTACTTGAAGTTCTACCCAGAGCAATAAGACAACATAAGGAGATTAAGGGGATACAAATTGGAAAGGAAGAAGTCAAGCTTTCCCTATTTGCAGATGACATGATAGTATACTTGAGTGACCCCAAAGATTCCACCAAGGAACTGATACAGCTTATAAACACCTTCAGCAACATAGCAGGTTACAAGATCAACTCAAAAAAATCAATAGCCCTCCTATATACAAAGGATACATTACCCTTTACAATAGCCACAAATGACATAAAATACCTTGGGGTAATACTAACCAAGCAAGTGAAGGACCTATATGACAAGAACTTTAAGTCCCTGAAAAAAGAAATTGAAGAAGATGTCAGAAAATGGAAAGATCTCCCATGCTCATGGATAGGCAGAACTAACATAGTAAAAATGGCAATCTTACCAAAAGCAATCTACAGATTCAATGCAATCCCCATCAAAATACCAACACAATTCTTCACAGACCTGGAAAGAATAATACTCAACTTCATATGGAAAAACAAAAAACCCAGGATAGCCAAAAGAATCTTGTACAATAACACAACATCTGGAGGCATCACGATCCCTGACTTCAAGCTCTACTATAGAGCTACAGTAATAAAAACAGCTTGGTACTGGCATAAAAACCGACATGTGGACCAATGGAATCGAATTGAAGCCCCTGACATTAATCTGCACACCTATGAACATATAATTTTTGACAAAGAAGCCAAAAGTGCACAATGGAAAAAAGAAAGCATCTTCAACAAATGGTGCTGGCATAACTGGATATCAACATGTAGAAGACTGCAAATAGATCCATATCTATCACCATGCACAAAACTTAAGTCCAAGTGGATCAAGGACCTCAACATAAATCCAGCTACTTTGAACCTGCTAGAAGAGAAAGTAGGAAGTAGTCTTGAACACATTGGCATAGGAGATCACTTCCTAAATATAACACCAGTAGCACAGACACTGAGAGAAACAATCAATCAATGGGACCTCTTGAAACTGAGAAGCTTTTGTAGAGCAAAGGATACGGTCAACAAGGCAAAGAAACAACCTACAGAATGGGAAAAGGTCTTCACCAACCCCACATCTGACAGAGGACTGATATCCAGAATATATAAGGAGCTCAAGAAATTAGACATCAAAATACCCAACAATCCAATTAAGAAATGGGCTATAGAACTAAACAGAGAATTCTCAACAGAGGAAACTCAAATGGCTGAAAAACATTTAAGGAATTGTTCAACATCCCTAATCATCAGGGAATTGCAAATCAAAACAACTCTGAGATACCACCTTACGCCTGTCAGAATGGCTAAGTTCAAAAACACTGAAGACACCTTATGCTGGAGAGGATATGGACCTAGGGAAACTCTCCTCCACTGCTGGTGGGAATGCAAGCTTGTACAACCACTTTGGAAATCAATATGGCTCTTTCTTAGAAAATTGGGAATCAATCTCCCCCAAGACCCAGCTATACCACTCTTGGGCGTTTACCCAAGGAATGCCAATCATACCATAAGAGCACTTGTTCAGCTATGTTCATATCAGCATTGTTTGTAATAGCCAGAACATGGAAACAACCTAGATGCCCTTCAACTGAAGAATGGATAAACAAAATGTGGTACATATACACAATGGAATACTACTCAGCAGAGAAAAACAATGACATCATGAGGTTTGCAGGCAAATGGATGGATCTAGAAAAAATCATCCTGAGTGAGGTAACCCAGACTCAAAAAGACAAACATGGTATGTACTCACTCATAGGAGGATACTAGATGTGGAACAAGGATGACTGCACTGCTACTCACATCACCAGGGAGGCTACCTGGAAAACAGGACCCCAAGAAAGACACGGGGATCGCCCAGTGATGGAGAAATGGAAGAGATCTACATGAACAGCCTGGACATGAGTGAGGGTAATGAAGGGCGAGGGTCGAGGGAAAGAGTTTGGGGGAGCGGGAGATCCCAGCTGGATCAACAACAGAGAGGGAGAATAAGGAATAGAAGACCATGGTAAATGAAGACCACATGAGAATAGGAAGAAGCAAAGTGCTAGAGAGGCCCACAGAAATCCACAAAGATACCCCCACAACAGACTGCTGGCAATGGTCGAGAGAAGGCCCGAACTGACCTACTCTGGTGATGGGATGGCCAAACACCCTAATTGTCATGCTAGAAACCCCCTCCAAAGACTGAGGGATCTGGATGCAGAGATCCATGGACTAGGCCCCGGGTGGAGCTCTGGGAGTCCAATTAGTGAGAAAGAGGAGGGTTTATATGAGCGAGAATTGTTGAGACCAAGGTTGGATAAAGCACAGGGACAAATAGCCAAACGAATGGAAACACGTGAACTATGAACCAATGGCTGAGGGGTCTCCAACTGGATCAGGCCCTCTGAATGGGTGAGACAGTTGATTGGCTTGATCTGTTTGGGAGGCATCCAGGCCGTGGGACCGGGTCCTGTGCTCATTGCACGAGTTGGCTGTTTGAAACCTGGGGCCTATGCAGGGTCGTTTGGCTCTGCCTGGGAGGAGGGGACTGGACCTGCCTGTACTGAGTCTACCAGGTTGATCTCAGTCCGTGGGGGAGGCTTTGCCCTAGAGGAGGTGGGAATGGGGGGCAGGAGGGGGGAGAACAAGGGAATCCGTGGCTGATATGTAGAACTGAATTGTATTGCAAAATAAAAAAAAGAACATACACAATAATGTCAGAGAAAATTACAAAGGAATTTCCTTACAATTTTTAATCTCTAAATTAGTAATAATATCAGAGGAATTGCATCAGCAGAAACATTATTAATGTCATTAAGACATATAAGAACTGAGGTTACACACATCCATGAAAGATTTGTTCAGGTGACTCTTCTTAACCCCCAGAGTATAAATTGCCTGACACTCTGAATAAAGCTGGCTGTTGCATGAGACTAGTCTACCTCATTTATCAGCTTCATTATACCAGGCCCTACTGCCTCTAGAGTGGTAAAGAAACCAGCAGTTGTTTTGACATGCTTCTGCAAAGTACATGCATATTTATTCCACAAGAAAAACTACAAATGTGTTCTTATGACATGGACTTTGCCATGCTCCTATTATTATGATGCCAGCATTTGCAGTAATATTCTTTCAGGCATCTTTTCTTTATAGATTTAAAAATATTTCAAACTGGACTTTTAAATGGAAATAGGGTGGACAAACCATCTTTGGTTTAATTGATATTTTCTAATAGATTCTAGTCATTGAAGGCTCAGTTTCATTCATTTTGGGTAGCATTATTAAATATTCTATGTTAGAAAGGATCCATAACATAACTTTTTTGTCAAACTGACTAAGTGCTAACAACTTTAGTATTTCTTAGATGCAAAACCAAGCCCATCATTGGATATTTCAGGAAATTACTTTATACTTAAGACTGTGCATACTTAGTCTCACTGAGGAGGGATCATTCTTTCTTTTCTCTAGTTTTACATTTGGTAACTTTGTAAAAGCAGAGAAGGTGCTTATTTGTAGTGAAATCTTCTTTGTGTTAATGCTCTCTCTTACCATGCTTGCCCCCATCTTGAAGAAAGTGGTTGAACAGAATCATAGATGGCTATTGAACACATGTGTACAGATTCAGAAAGGTGAACAGGATGGAGAATCTAGGACAAGGTACTTCATGTTACTATATATTTATTCTTAACTATATCTGTAGATGGTAATGTTTCCCAAATAGTCAGGATTCAAATATCTATGAATAAATGACTAGAAATAGAAGAGAAAGAATTCACTGGCTGTTTTAGGGATATGTTAGCAATGGGTCCATTCCTAATCTTTGAAAGTTTGTAGAGACTATAAAGAGGCAATGGCTGGGGAGGGGAATCCTAAAGAATAGTACTGACATAGGACACATGAAAAATGAAAGTAGAGGAAATTGTGAAAAATGGTAAGCTTTAAGTGGTAAAGAGGACAGAAATTTAGGGGCAAGGTGGAGAAGGGACTACCAAAACTAAAGATTATACAGAAACCATGTGGAAATCTACTAGTCTAAAGGCTAATTTTGAAAGAAGAAAATAAAACCTAAAAGGGCCAGCAGATACTTCAGCAGGTTAAGGCACTCACTGCCAAGCCTGATGGGCTGAGTTTGATTCCTAGGGCTCAGACACTGGAACCCTAGATACTTTTATTTCTTCAAGTTGTCTGTCATACAGTTTTTCAGGTTGAATAACCCCAGAATGAATGTGATCCAGACAAGTAATCAATGTTCACATGTTTCAATAGAGAGTTTCAGTTGAAGGTTGGATAAAAATGTTCTGGCAATGTTGTTCTATATTCACAAATCCACTTAAATTCTGCTGAGAAATAAAAAGAAAGTCTAACCCATTATCACATCTGAAATGTCCAATGTCTATGGAAGTAGAAAGGACCTCTGAGTTGGGGGTGTTGACTCATGCCTATAAACCCAGACATTGAGAAGCTAGGATAAGAGCATTCCCTGAGTTTGACAACAACCACAGGTATATGAATATGTTCCATGAAAGCCTGGGCCTGTCTGAGAAAAAAACAAGAAAAGAGAAAAGAAAGCAGAGAACACAAGAAGTGAGCAAATAGCAGGGCATGGTGGCAGGGAGAAAAGAGAAAGAAAATAAAAGACAAAAGAAAATTTAGGTCAACAACACTTGCATCTAAGAATTAAAGACAATTGGTCCACAGACGTGGAGGATTTCGTTGTAGATCTTTTGTGCATAGGTTGCTAAAGGATGAGAGAGTCTATGGCTTTGAGCGATATGTCAAAGGTTATGAGACTAGGCAAAAGAGGATAAACATGAATTGCAATTATAAACCCAGACTGTTAAGGCAAATTAAATGTACACAAATACATCCAATAAATAAAGAATTGAAGTTTTCTGGACTTCTGTGCTCTGATCTATCAGCAGAGACTGGTGGTTTTTGGTTTGCATCTGATTCTCTGTACTCACTAAGCTAAATAAGAACTTCTGATATCATTCTGCAGAGTTTTGGGGGAGCCAGTTATTCCTCAAGAATCTGGGGTTTTCTCAATCACACATCCTAAACTTTGAGCATAAATATAAAGGTTATTAGAAAATATTTCTTAAATTGTGGGTCTTTTAAAAATAGAAACTGATTTATGTGGCTCTGAGTGTAGCTATCCTTAGATAATTAAAGGCCTAAATATGGCAGAATATGTCTATTCAACACTACTTTTAGACATACTTGACATCAAATTACTCAAAATGATCAATAATGATGTGTAGTGTTGACTGTGAGTGACATTCAAGTAATGGGATATTTAATCTGTTCTAGTGCCGTAACAAAATATCCAATGTTAGTTAATTTATAGTGTTAATATATTATGAGATGGCTCAGCAGTTTAAAGTGTATACTACTGTTGCAGAGGACCCATGTTCAGTTCCCAAAATCCACATCAGGGAGCTCCCAACTGCAGACTAACTCCAGGTGATTCAACCACTTGTGTTGGCCTTGTTGGGCACTTGTACTCATATGCAGAAATACAAACCATAACATGTAAATATACACAATGAAAATAAATATAAACCTAAAGAATTATTTATCTTATACTTTTAAATATTGACAATCCAGAATTGTGTGGAGCCTTTGGTGGATGCCTTTTCACTGCATTATAACACAGAGGGTGATGTGTTTAATGTATAGTGAGCACTCGAGCCACATGACAAAAGAGAAAAAAAAGCCAGCAAAGGGAAGGTTCATTCTTTCGTAAACACCTACCCACAAAGAAAATAATCTACCCGGGAAAGGACAATGTAATTTCTTTCCAAGTGTATACCTTCATAGGCCAATCAGCTTTTACTAGGCCTAATACTTAAGGATTAATAATGTTCAATATCATTGGTCCTGGACATCACATTCAACCTACACCATGAAGTAAAATACAGAAGTATATCACATGAGGCCAAGATCACAAAGTCTAATGAGATCTACAAAACTTATATACACACACATACATACACACACACACATTCACACAAAAAAACACACATAACATGATTTATATCTAAATAAGATCAAATACAGAACTTATATCAAGCCGTTCTATACAAAAGCCATTATTTTTTATTTAAAGTGACTTAATGTAATAATTGATTTTAAAAGTACCTGGGGTGAGAAACTTTTCTTTAAACAGATAGGTCACATTATGGCCATGTTCTTGAAGAATTTGTGACACACGGTTCATCAACATATAGTGGCTTCCACCTAGAAATAAAACATAAGTTCATTTTTGTGGAGACTAATGAAAAGATTTCTGACTACCATAAATAGCTGACATTAAAAAAAAATCCAAAATAGGTGTAAAGATATAGATGGCCTCATGATGCATAAACAGAAACCAGCCCTTCATGCCCTCAATTACATTTCAGGTAATATCCAGGACTTGAACCCAGAGCTCTGATCGATAACAATCCTCCACCAAAGATAGGAAGGTCATGCCTGAGAGTTGGCTCAGAAGTTAAAAGCAGTTGCTGCTCACACAGAGGACTCTGGTTCAATTCCCAGCACTCACATGATGCCTCACAACCTCCTGAAACACTAGTTCCAGGAGATTTAACATCCTCGTCTGGCCTCCCTGGGCATTTCATGCACATGCTACACTTACATACTATATGTGCAGGCAAAGCACTCATAAACACAAACATAAAAAAAATCTTTTTTAAAAATCTAATGGTTCCCATCTTGATTATTCAGCTACTCTGCTTGGACATTAGGAAAGAAAAAGGGAAATGGTATCATTATAACCCAAAAACAATAAATTTTAAAAGCAAGTGAAAAATGGAGTCAGAATTTTTAGCAAGAGTGTGCAAGTCCCCCACTATAAAGATACTTATTAGAAAATATATATGATTTCATTATGGGAAACGATAAATGTGAGTTGTAGTCCTGCAAGAGGCAGCCCAGTCTCTTCACCCTTCTTTTCTCTAGGTTCAAGCCCATGTCTATAACCTGTGTTTCACTCCAACACTGAGGTACTCAGGTTCCATCTCTGAAAGTGATCTAAGGGGAACACACTGTCCTTTGTGAAAGGTTGAATACAATAATTCAACCTTTATACTGGCGCACTTCCAAACTTTGGCATTCTATTATCCTAGACAAAAAAAAAAGTAAATATCATTTGAGCCACAGAATACAGATTTATAAGACCCATCTATCTTCAAGTTAGATGAAACACAGCAGAACACAATAGAATCCTCCTCGGGATATCAAGTCATCTTTTCAGTTTTACCTTGGAAGTAAATATTCCTAATATTCACACTTTAAAAATTTAGGGCAAGTCTCTGAACGTTCTGCCTCTGCCACTGAGGAGACTGTGTTATTCTAGGGCTTAGGAGTACATCTAAATTTTCGTGCTCAGTTCTGTGTAATGATTACTTCTACAGCAGCTGAAAGAAAACTGCTTTACATAATTATCATTAGCCAGGCAGAGGTGGCTCACACCTTTAATCCCAGCACTCAGGAGGCACAGGCAGATATTTCTATGAGTTTGGGGCCAGCCTGGTCTACAGAGTGGATTACAGGACAGCCAGGAATACACAGAGAAGCTCTCTCGCAAAAAGAAAAAAAAAGTACAAAACAAAAAGACCACAAAGTGGGGGAGAGCTGGAGAGTTTGCTCTGTGTTTAAAGTACTGGATCTTCTTCCAGAGGGCCCAGGTTCAATTCCAGACACCCTCATAGAGGCTCATAGCCACATATAACTCCAGTTCCAGAAGATCTGATGCCTTCTTAGGAGCCCCACAGTGCCTGGGCACATGAGTAGCAAACAGACAGACATGCAGGTATAATATTCCTACAATAAGCATAAATAAGAATATATTTTTATCATCGACTTGCTGAGATAGTTAGGAGTAATGAAGAGGACCAGATACAGCTAACTTACTATTTGTTGCTCAAATTCTAAAGATCATATAAAAAAATAATCCAGGGCCTGATATTGGGGTAAAAGCTGAGAGAGGAGAGAGACGAAGGAACAAGCCACAGTTCATCTCACCAACTCCACCAATCCTCTGATGGAATGTATGTCTGTGTCCTCAGCTGAAAGGTCTCCAGCCGAAGAGGGCTTAGTTCCTGTCTCCTCATGCCTTATGTACCTTTCTCCGCCCAGCCATATTACTTCCTTCCTAGTGCTGGAATTAAAGGCATGTGCATCCGAAGTACTGGAATTAAAGGCGTGTTCCACCACTGCCTGACTCTGTTTCTCTCCTAGATTGAACCAATCTCTTCTAATCCAGATGGCTTTCAACTCAGAGAAAACAGGTCTCTGCTGTGGGATGTTCTGTACGGCAAATGTGTTGCTAATTAGTCAATAATTAAAACACTGATTGGCCATTGGCTAGGCAGGAAGTGTAGGCGGGACAAGGAGGAGAATAAAGCTGGGAAGTGGAAGGCTGAGTCAGAGAGACACTGCCAGCGCCACCATAACAAGCTGCATGTGAAGATCCTGGTAAGCCACGAGCCATGTAGCAAGGTATAGATTTATGGAAATGAATTAATTTAAGCTGTAAGAACAGTTAGCAAGAAGCCTGCCACGGCCATACAGTTTGTAACCAATATAAGTCTCTGTGTTTGCTTGGTCAGGTCTGAGTGGCTGTGGGACTGGCAGGTGAGAGAGATTTGCCCTGACTGTGGGCCAGGCAGGAAAACTTAAGCTACAAATGGCGTCCAACGTGGTGGCAAGAGTTTCCACCTAAAACCTGAAAAAAGATTCTAAAACGGAGCTAAAAACAGCTTCCTAATTGTCTCTCTCAAATGGGCGGCAGCTGCTGGTTTGAGCTATTGGCGGGTTCCTAGCGCGTGTGCTTGATCTGCAGTAGGGCGGAAATGAGGCCTCTGCAAGTGGCACATTAAGCTGCATGGTGGATTTAGACATTGCTAGTATAAAACAAAAAAAGAAGTTTCTGGACTACATGCTGCTTGGATAAAAGCATAGACCCATGATAGCTCCCAGAGCTGGTGGTAAACGTAGCCATGTTGAGAAGCTGTGGGCGGAGCCAGCAGCCACAGCTGCTGCAGGTTAAAGCAATAGATTCACAATCAGACAGATTCAGATGTAATAGTTTACAATGTGTGTAAAAGATACGTAGGCTTGAAAAAGACAAAAAAGGTGATATATACAGTTATAGAAAAAAATACATAGTTTTAAAAAATAAAGTCTTTAAAGAGACAGTAAAATTAATATAAAAAATAAGCCATGTGAAGATGACTATTACACAGAGAATCTGGATTGTGTTGTCTTTGGGATTTTTAACTGCAGAAAAACATTTGATTGTAAAAGCTGTTGAGTTATGCCAAAATGTATATTTTAAAGATACCTTGACTTCAAAATTTGCATATAAGGATATGTTGCTTTGGAAAAGAGTCTCTTTTGTTCCCACAGAAAGCCAGAGGCTATGGATTTGTTCAAGATTAAGATACATCAGATTTGACCAGCCAAGACCCCCTGAAAGGTCTCCGATGACACCATGGCCCAGATGATCCAACATCCAGAACCGTTTGAAGGCAACTGGCTCAGACGATACACCCTCATGGACTACTCCATAATCCTAAAATTTTCTTTGTATCCCCATAAGATACAGCGCCCCCTTCCAGCAGGAAGTAGTAAGAGAAGCTACGCCCAAATTCCCAAATTATATGTAATTTTACTTTGTTAAGGTTTTTTTTTTTTGAAAAAAAAAAGGGGGAAGTGCTGTGGGATGTTCTGTATGGCAAATGTGTTGCTAATTAGTCAATAATTAAAACACTGATTGGCCATTGGCTAGGCAGGAAGTGTAGGCGGGACAAGGAGGAGAATAAAGCTGGGAAGTGGAAGGCTGAGTCAGAGAGACACTGCCAGCCGCCACCATGACAAGCTGCATGTGAAGATCCTGGTAAGTCACGAGCCATGTGGCAAGGTATAGATTTATGGAAATGAATTAATTTAAGCTGTAAGAACAGTTAGCAAGAAGCCTGCCACGGCCATACAGTTTGTAACCAATATAAGTCTCTGTGTTTGCTTGGTCAGGTCTGAGTGGCTGTGGGACTGGCAGGTGAGAGAGATTTGCCCTGACTGTGGGCCAGGCAGGAAAACTCTAGCTACAGGTCTCTGCCTCCTAAGAGCTAGGATTAAAGATGTGTGCCACCACTGCTGGGCATCTATGTTCAATCTAGTGGCTTGTTCTGTTCTCTGATCTTCAGGTAAATGTTATTAGGGTACACAATATATCACTGCAACTATTCATTGTTAAATCCATAATGTCAGTAGCTTTGCTATAAAGCAGCATTAAGAGCCAACGATGAAATGCTTACAGTCTAGAGTTCCCTTATGACTATGACATCTAAAGGAGGTAGAGTTTCAGATAGATACACAAACTATAGTCACAAGAGGGTTAGTGACAAAATATCTTAATTTGCAAAATCTCCTTAGTAATGATACAGAGTAAGCTCAGATGTCAGAAGTCAGTAAGAGCAGAATCATAGTCCCTTCAGAATGAATAACTCTACTTTTGGTAATGAATTACCAAAAAAAAAAAATCTAAGTAACCCATTCAGCTTCACTTGCTTTTGGTTAACTTTTAAAAATCATTAATTTTAGAGGTCATGGAGCACAACATGTGGGTTACTTGCTGACACCTTGGCTTTGGGTAATATCTATTATGAGTGTACTGTGATCACCCATTACAAATTAAGTTTCTAAGTTCTTTTTGCAGAATTTCGAAGGTTACCTATGTTAAAATCTAGACTCTTTAACAGAAACACTAGGTATCCAAATTAGGATTAAAATAAGATAATGCATTCATCAATTCTGCCTTCCTATAATATCTATGTCTGTTCCTGGCCTAATCCTTGGGTCACAACATATTCAATATGAATGCAAACACGTTAACAATTGTAAAAAAAAAAAAAGTGTTTTCACAAAGCCTATGTATGGATTTGATGTGATCTCTTGACTTTGCTACTAATGTGTGTTTCCCCTACCAAACCCTGACTTTTATCACTGATTGATGTATATAAAGCCCTACCCCATTTTCATGAGCCCCAGACCAAACAATGGAGACAGAACATTTGTGGTGTTCAGAGTAACATAGAAGTACCTACAATGAGTGGATGCCATGATGGCATGATGGCAGTGACTGAGTGCTTATATAGAAGAACAAGAATTACTTTTAAAAACAGAAATGATTACGGATGTTAGCCAAACCCCTGAGAAAATCAAGAAATGCTCATTGCTCCCTTTTTTGGAGAAATAGGCTGATCACTTTGACTAATATCCCTCCCATGTACTCATAATCTAAAGTCCCAGTAGAGAAGCCTTTCTCATCTTCCTTATAATATACAACTCAGTCTCCTGATGCTGTTACCACATCATGTGCTATTTCCACCTACAATTTACCCCCACTCTTTGGTAGAATCGCTTCTGAGCACCATATTTCACACTGCACCCTTCCTCCCGTAGGTTTGATCTAAGCCTAGCTAGAAAATCTCCTGCATGGTTGGTCTACTGCATGCTGTTTGCATGAGACATGTTAACCCAAGTATATTGGTCTCACAAGACCATATATTCCCAGCAAGCACTCACCAGCTATAGATAAAGTCAGGATTTTTGCAGCATCCAAGAGAAGAACTTCAAGGAGAAATAAGCTCACTAGAATCCCAATCTGATACCCAGCCATCTCTAAAACAAGTGAAGCACAGGCACAGGATGCACAGCTGTGCTTCACTGTGTGCCACTAAGTGACCCTGTGAGCCTCTGTCACAAAGCACTGGCTGTGGCCTTGAAATGGGGTAAAATCAGGAAATCTTATTCTGGTCTTCCAAATGTCCTCTTGATCTTTGCCTTGTCTCTGCTGGTCTCTTTCCATTGGACATTCTGTTTTACCCTCCTTAGCCAGAGTCAATAGAGGAACAGGTGCTGAGTTAATATTTAACTTGTCCTTCATCCTCTTTACTGCCTCTAAATAACTCTCTAAATTGTCAATGAAGGAACCCTGAGAAATCCTGTCAATGCCAGCATCTTGAAGTGACATGTACCATGAACATGTTACAGGCCCATTCCCTAACTCACAAGAGTCTGCCTCCTCTGTCATTTCTCTATTTGTATCCTATTGCCATATCTGTAACCCATTATGCCAGGTGCCAGTCTCAAAATCTCCAATAGTGTCGATGTAAGCTAATGATTCAGGAAAACCAGGAGTCCTTCACTCCTTCTCCATTCACTTCCTATTCTTTCTTCCCAGATGTCTCTTCCTATTCAATCTCTCAGCCTGCCAGTCCTGCCTATACTTTCTCTTGCCTAGCTATTTATCCATTCAGCTCTTTATTAGACCAGTCAGACACAGTAACACAGCTTCACAGAGTTAAACAAATGCAACATACCCTTGCATCATTAAACAAGTGTTCCACAGCATAAACAAATGTAGCACATCTTCAACTAATATTCCATAACATTTTCCCTTTTGGCCTAAATAAAAATGAAAAGTTTTAACTTAACATAGTACAATTATACACAACAAAAACAGTTATCAAGTAAGAATTACATTTACAATATTCAGTCCATTAGTATTTAGCAATTTAAAGAAAATATTCCATTGTCCATCATATCTTAGTGATTCTAAAGTTTTATACCTAGTTTACTTTTTAACATAACTGAAGAAAAACTATAACTATTTAATCTTTAACTCCAAAGACTCCAGGATGAAGGATGACCTAACAGCAGAGACATCTGGATTTCTGGACAGTCACCTAAAGTTCCTCTGTACCATTGGGGCATGCACCTTCAGCCCAGGCCTACAATATCTGGCATACTTTCAGTGAAACAGGAAATTTGAAGGACTCTCCTGCTTTGTATTGGCAAAGTTCATCAGTCGCTTTCCTCTGAATCCTGCAAAATATCTAAAGACTCTTCTGTGAAGCAAGAATTTTGAAAGACTGTCCTGCCTTGTTTTGACAAAGTTCAACAGTGACTTTCCTATGGGTTCTGCATGTGCAGTCTGCACAGCACACTGTCAACAATCAAGGCAGAAGCAGTTTCTTGCCCAAAAGGCTAGCCTTGCCACATTGAAAATAAACTCCACCTGGAGTTTCTCTGATGCCTATCATCCCTTTATGAAGTAAATTAGTACTGTCAGGATCAGATATATCTTATTGTCATGAAAATCTTAGGTTATTAAACTTCTTAAATGCTATATTCTGTAGATCTTTGAAGTATTTGAAAATCATCTATCTGTCTAAAATATATCTGTTTAATCATGAAAACATACCAGATGTGACTACAAGTTTGATTATTATAGATTAACTACTAAACTCATATCTTAATTATATGTTGCATTTTAAATGAGCTGCATAAGCACTATACACCAAACAAGAATAGAAGCTTATACACAATGTAACAAAAATAATTGTAAATTTGTATCAGCTTGTCAAAATCCATTCCAATACATAATATATGAGATTGATAGTTGTCTTTTTATCCTATATTTCTATATTCCCCTAAGTGATAGAAAACAGATATAACTCACCAAATAACAAAAGACCACCTACCCCATCTTTTGGGAATGTGGGCATCATGTACTCCAGTTTGCTTTCTGTTATCTGTGGGCAAAGGCATCTTTAGGGGTCCCTGAGAAAACGTGAGGTAACAGGCAAGTCGTGGGAAGACCAGCTATTTCCTTTATTGATATATATCACCTGTCAAGATTCAGGAGGTCTTCCCAAACAAGCATGACCCATATCAACCCAGAATGAATCTACAGACTCTCATTTCCTGTGGAAACAAAAGCAAAACCTCTTCTCCAATGTAACAGTTTTTTATATTATTTTAAAGTTAAGTATTTATGTGGGCTCAATTTAGCAATCCAGTTCTCAAGTTCGTGTCTGACAGCAGCTGTCATTTGCTCCTCAGCATTCAAAAAATTCAAAATCAGAACAATACTATACAGGATCCAGATTCCCTGTGTATTTTGCATCGTTATGTGGCTTTTTCTTTTATATTACTTTTACTCTCTCTTTAAACAGTTTATTTCATTCTATGACTGTTAATAGCCTTTTTCTTTTTTCTTAAACCTTCACACACATTGTAAAACACAGTGGAATCTATTTAAAGGGTTTTTTTTCTTGATTGAACCTATTTACTGCATATCTCTAGTCTTTTTTGACATGTGAACAAACTTCAAACTGCTAAGTGGAAGGACCTCTGCCACAGCTTTGGTGGCTGGCTTCAGCCCACTTCTTGGGTCTTGAAAGCCAAGACTAAAGTTCAAGATCCAGTCAGACTGCCCAGTCAGAGGTACTAGTAGTAACTTTGACAAGAAACTGCCTTCAACCCCAAAACTATGGAATGTTGGTGCCCTGCATTTTTTACTTAGCTTTTGATTTCTGTTTAGCAAGAAAAGGGCTATTTCAGTGCTGGGCTATAAGGCAGAGTTTTTTAAAGAAGCAGTATCTATTTATTTTTGTTTTTTGTTTGTTTGTTTGTTTTTTAGCTTTCTCGAGCTATAGGAATATTTGAGACCCACAATGGGTGCCAAAATTTAATTGGTTGTTTTTACACTTTTCACTTTTGATCTTTGAAGTTTGGGGGCCCGCCCTTCAGCTACCAAATAATTACACCCCATCTTACTTATTCTTACTTATAAATGCCTGGCTCTAGCTTGGCTTGTTTCTAGACAGATTTTCTTAACTGAAATTATCCAGTCTATTTTTCGCTTCCAGGCTTTTAACTTTCTATACACCTTTCTTTACTTTTTACTCTGTGGGTTGCCCCTCAACTGAAGAATGGATAAAGAAAATGTGGTACATATACACAATGGAGTACTTACTACTCAACAGTGAAAAACAATGACATCATAATATTTGCAGGCAAATGGGTGGAACTAGAAAATAATCATCCTGAGTGGGATAACCCAGGCTCAGAAGGACAAACATGACATGTACTTGCTCATAAATGGATACTAGAAGTAAAGTAAAGTATAACCAGACTAAAATCCACAGCTCCAGGAAAGCTAGCTGTTTCTATTTCCTTACGGGTTATTGGTCTATTTAAATAGTTTATCTGGTCTTGATTTAACTTTGGTATGAAGTATCTATCCAGAAAATTTTCCATTTCCTTTAGATTTTCCAATTTTGTGGAGTATAGGTTTTGAAGTATGACGTGATGATTCTCTGGATTTCCTCATTGTCTGTTGTATTGTCTCCCTTTTCATTTCTGATTTTGTTAATTTGGATGCTCTCTCTCTCTACCTTTTGGTTAGTTTGAATAAAGGCTTGTCGATCCTGTTGATTTTCTCCAAGAACCAACTCCTTGTTTCATTGTTCTCTTTGCTTCTATTTTATTGGTATCAGACCTCAATGTGATTATTTCCTGGTATCTATTCCTCCTGGCTCAGTTTGCTTTTTCTTGTTGTTGTTATAGAGCTTCCAGGTGTGCTGTTAAGTCACTAGTGTGAGATTTCTCAATCTTTTTTGTGTGGGCATTTGGTGCTATGAATTTTCCTCTTAGTACTGCTTTCATAGTGTCCCATATGTTTGAGCATGTTGTACATTCATTTTCATTGAATTCTAGGAAATCTTTAATTTCTTTATTTCTTCCTTGACCAAGTTGGTGATTCATTTGAGCATTATTCAGTTTCCATGAGACTGTAGGCTTTCTGCAATTTTTGTTGTTGTTGAAATCTAACTTTAAGCCATAGTGGTCCAATAAGATACAGGAGGTTATTCCAATTTTTTTGTATCTGTTGAGATTTGCTTGTGGTTGATTTTAGAGAATGTTCCATGGGGTGCTGAGAAGAAGGTAAATTCTTTAGTGTTAGGGTAGAATGTTCTCTATATATCTATTAAGTCCATTTGAGTCATAATATATGTTAGTTCTCTTATTTCTCTGTTAAGTTTCTGTCTGGCAGATGTGTCCATTGGTGAGTGTGCATTGTTGAAGTCTCCCACTACTAGTGTTTGTGTTTTGATGTGTGATTTAAGCTTTAGTAATGTTTCTTTTATAAATGTGGGTGCCCTTGTATTTGGGACATAAATGCTCAGAATTGAGACTTCATCTTAGTGGATTTTTCCTGTGATGAATATATAATGTCCTTCTCTATTTCTTTTGATTGATTTTAGTTTGAAGTCTCTTTTGTTAGATATTGGGGTATCTACCCCAGCTTGTTTCTTGGGTCCATTTAATTGGAAAATCTTTTCCCAGCCTTTTACTCTGAAGCAGTGTCTGTCTTTGAAGTTGAGGTGTGTTTCTTGTACACAGCTGAAAGATAGATCCTGTTTTCGTATCCATTCTATTAGCCTGTGTTTTTTTTATAGGTGAATTGAGTCCATTGATATTAAGGGATATTAATAACCAGTGATTGATAATTCCTGGGGTTTTTTTTGGTGGTAATGTATGTTTCTCTTCATTGGTATTTGCTGGTATGGGATTATCTATTGCCTGTGATTTCATGGATATATCTAATTTCCTTAGGTTGGATTTTTCCTTGTAGTGCTTTCTATAGGGCTGGATTTGTGGATAGATATTATTTAAATCTGGTTTTATCATGGAATATTTTGTTTACTTAGTTTATGGCAATTGAGAGTTTTGCTGAATATAACAGTCTAGGTTGGCATCCATGGTCTCTTAGTGTCTGTATAATGTCTGTCCAGGACCTTTTGGCTTTCAGAGTCTCCACTGAGAATCAGGTATTATTCTGATGAGTCTGCCTTTATATGTTACTTGGCCTTTTTCCTTTGCAGCTCTTAATATTTTTTCTTTATTCTGTACGTTTAGTGGCTTGATTATCACATGGTGAGTGGATTCCTTTGGGGTGTCCAGTCTATTTGGTGTTCTGTAAGAACCTTATATTTTCATAGGCTTTCTTTCATTATGTTAGGAAAGTTTTCTTCTATGATTTTTTTGAGTATATTCTCTGTGCCTTTGAGCTGGTATTATTTTTTTAATTTTATTTTATAATTTAATTTAATTTTTCATATCAGCCATGAATTCCCTTGTTCTCCCCCCTCCTGCCCCTCCCCACCGCCTTCCCCCCAGCCCACCCTCCATTCCCATCTCCTCCAGGGCAAAGACTCCCCTGAGGATTGAGTTCAACTTGGTAGATTCAGTCCAGGCAGGTCCATTCCCCTCCTCCAAGGCCAAGCCAAGTATCCCTGTATAAGCCCCAGGTTCCAAACAGCCAGCTCATGCACTGAGGACAGGTCCCAGTCCCACTGCCTAGATGCCTCCCAAACAGATCAAGCTAATCAACTGTCTCACTTATCCAGAGGGCTACTGGCAATGCTTGAGAGACAGCCCGAACTGACCTACTCTGGTGATAGGATGGCCAAACACCCTAATTGTCATCCTAGAAACCTCATCCAATGACTGAGGGAACCTGATGCAGAGATCCACGGCCAGGCCTCAGGTGGAGCTCCAGGACCAATTGGCGAGAAAGAGGAGGGTTTGTATGAGCAAGAATTGTTGAGACCAAGGTTGGAAAAAGCACAGGGACAAATAGCCAAACGAATGGAAACACATGAACTATGAACCAATAACTGAGGAGCCCCCAACTGGATCAGGCCCTCTGGATAAGTGAGCTGGTATTCTTCTCCTTCTTCTATCCCTGTTATTCACGGGTTTGGTCTTTTCATGGTGTGCTAGATTTCCTGGATGTTTTGTGTTATGACTTCATTGGTTTTAATGTTTTCTTTGACTGATGAATCTATTTCCTCTATGGTATCTTCAATGCCATAGATACGCTCTTCCATCTCTTACATTCTATTGGTTATGCTTGCATTCATAGTTCCTGTTCATGGGCTCAGATTTTCCATTTCCAGCACATCCTCAGTTTATGTCTTCTTTATTGCCTCTTTTTCAGTTTTCAAGTCTTGAACTGTTTCCTTCACCTGTTTGATTGCTTTTTCTTGGTTTTCTTGGCTTTCTTTAAGGGATTTATTGATTTCTTCCATTTTTTTCTTTTTATTAAGAGATTTTCTATTCATTTTACATATCAACCACAGATTTCCCTGTCCTCCCTTCTTCCACCCCCCACCTTCCCCACAACTCACCCCTCATTCCCACCTCCTCTAAGGCAAGGTGTCCCCTGGGGAGTCAGCAGAACCTATTCAGTTGAGGCAGGTCCAAGCCCCTCCTTCCCGCACCAAGGCTGAGCAAAGTGTCTCAGCATAGGCACTAGGTTCCAAAAAGCCTATGCACTAAGGACAAGTCCCAGTCTCACTGCCTAGGGGACCCCTAAACAATTCAGGCTAAATAATTGTCTCACTTACCCAGAGGGCCTAGTCCAGTTTCATGGGTGCTCCTCAGCTATTGGTTCACAGTTCATGTGTTTCCACTAGTTTGGCTATTTGACTCTGTACTTTTTCCAATCATGGTCTCAATATCTCTTGTTCATATAATCTCTCCTCTCTCGTCGATTGGACTCCTGGAGCTCCGCCTGGGACCTGGCCATGGATCTCTGCATCTGTTTCCATCACTCACTGGATGTCTTTTCCTCGATTTCTTTAAGGGAGTTTTTCATTTCTCTTTTAAAGGCCTCTATCATCTTCTTAAAGTCATTTGTAAGGTTGATTTCTTCTGTTTCTTCTGTGTTGGGATGTTCAGGTCTTGCTGATGTAGAACCACTAGGTTCTGGTTGTGCCATATTGCTCTTTATGTTGTTGAATGTATTTCTGCACTGGCGTCTACCCATCTCTTCCTCCATTTGGTGCAAATGGTGTCTGTGTCCGAGGGAGCCTCTTTTGGTCCAATAGGCACTCTTGGTCCAATGGGAGCTCTTGGTCAAATCAGAGCTCTTGGACCACTCAGAGCTGAGGGACTGGTAGGAGCTGTGATCTCAGAGAATAGGTGGTTTTGGGGGTGGGGTGGGTCTTGTAGGTTACAGGGTCTGGTGGGGGATGATGGTAGTTCAGCTTGCCTGCAGGAGTCCTGACTGCTGGACTGCAACTGGGACTACAGTAGGTGGGAGTATTGGGGCATGTGTTGAGCCTCTAGGCCTAAAGCCTAGAGGCTGGAGTGATTGGCTAGGAGAACAAAGACTCACCTCTTGATCCAATTGGAGCTGGCAGAGTCTGTGTCTCCCACTACATATTTTAGATGACTGGTGTACCACATGCTTTGACCAAAAAAAAAAAGGAAATAGCCAAAGTAGAGAAATACATCATTTTTATTATTTCATTTGTATGTGTGAGTCTATGTACATTTATGTCACATGTATGTCACATCTGTGAGAAGTCACAGAAGATGGATGGGATACATAGCCAGTATGAGCCTGTTGTATCCAATATGCTTCCAGGACCCTGTAGACAATGATGGATCCATTTAAAAATCCAAGTGACTGAACTTGAGGTTTGAGGGGAAAGGAGGACCAGGGCTATATCCAGAGCTGTTGGTTGCCTTTGCCTTTCTTCACCCTCACCCACCCACACCCACAATGGCAGATGAATGGACATTCACAGAACAGCAAAAGGTGGGGACTTGGAGATTTGGGGCAGCGGATGAGTGGAGCAGCCGCCCCCCCCCCAAAGGAGACTCATGGCACTGGTCCTGTACAGGCTGTCTCATTCCACTGCTCTTTTGTACAGCTGACTGCCACTGTCAGAGTTCTCAGCCTGGATTTCCAACATTCTTGTCAAATGGGACATGAAAACACACAGAGATCTGCCCCCAAGAACATTTCTTAAGGTTCTGTTTAGGCTGGCCCCTAGGAAAGAGAGATTCACTCAGGCCCTGTACACTTCTATTTCAGCATTTCCAAGTTTTGTTTAGTGCTACCTGGTGGCAGAAAACTGAATTACCCCTCCCTCCCTCTTTCCCTCCATCCCTCCCTCCCTCCCTCCTCCAATACATAGACAACAACTTGTAAACACAAAAGTAGACACATTCATCAAAGTGTTCTCTAGCATATTAACCCACACATCCTAAAACACAAAATTCTTCAACAACCATGTTATGATTTAGTTCAAAGAAATGTCTTACCACATCTTCAAAAATGAAATCCTGCCCTTGATTTCACTGACAAGTATTCAAGGGAATAGGAGCCGCTTTGTCCTGATCAAATAAAAAAAAAAAAAGGAGTCAGTCTTGGAAGATGCAGAGGAAAGAGGACAGAATTACATAATAGAAAGCAGAGCAAAGGATATGCAGGCGTGGGGCAGGGAATATGTGCCAAGGTGAAAGAAGCCTGCTCTCCTGGCTAGCAGGGATGTGACTGGCTCACTCTCCTTTTGTTTCTGCCAGTCTTCCTTTGCCGCCTAGTGCTTGGTGTACCGAGTCACAGAGAATGTGTGCTGCATAGAAACCATCGTAATGGGTGGCAGTCACACGAGCCCACCCAGTCCCTAAGAACAGCAAGTGCCCAAAGAGCTGTACTGATTTTGCCAAGTGCGTTTTAGTGTTGTCAAGCCTATTTCCCCCTCTGCTATACTGAGCAATTTCTTTATTAACCTTAAGTATCATTTAAGGCATTTCTGTAATTGTTAAATGTCCATGTCATTGCATTAGATTTTTTCAAAAATAAAAGATGTAGTGTTGCTGTAATAGTTCCTCTAGTTTTAAAACATTGTTCGGTATGAAAAGAATAGAGAAGAAAAGCAATCTACAGAGCATGGGCCTGCCGGTTAAACTGGGAGAGCTTGAAGCAATTCTGAGGAGAAGAGCATGCTTGCCTTCCCTCCAGTGCCCCTCCTGCCTCTATTACCTCAGACTTCATCCTGAGGAGCATGGCCATACCTACTTTGCCCTCACAAACATGTTCATCATAGGTTTGTTGAGCTTTCTGGTTCCAGAAGCTGAGTTCAGTCACTCTGATGGCATCTTAGTTTAGCATTGCACCCAAATAGCTCAAGCTGACATCAGAGACAAGAGCTAAGAGGCGTCTCTTCTTATGGCTGACTAGGCTCAGTGCTTGATCTAAATCCTAATCTATAGGGTCCCTTATATGCTACTGGTCTCTCTCCCCCATTTCCTTACCCCTTCTCCTCCCTTTAACAAAATATAATTTATATAAAAAAAGATTTTTTCCCTAGAGTTCTAGGGGATGAAGTCTACCACCAAGCGCTGCAGTTAGTGACTGGTCAGAACTTTTCCCTTTCAATGTGGTGCTATGAGCTCTATGTTCTTCAGAAGTCTGTTCTTTATTATTTCTATTAATACTACAATGAAATTAAGTACTGATCCCCATGTTTGTGATGGGGTATATTTCCTAATTATCATTGTCTTAGGGTTTGTATTGCTGTGAGAAGATACCATGGCCAAAACAATGGGAGGAAAGGGTTTTTTCATCTTACTGTCCACAGCATAGTCCATCACTAAGGGAAGTCATGGCTAGAACTCACACAAGGCAGGAACAAGGAGGCAGGAGCTGATACAGAAGCCATGGAGGAATGCTGCTTACTGACTTACTCATGGCTTGCTCAACCTACTTTGTTATAGCACCTATGACCACCAGCCCAAGTTACCACCCTCAGTAATATGGTTTCTCCTATATCAATCATCAATCAAGAAAGTGCACCAAAGGCTTACTCACAAGCCAATCAGCATCTTAGAAGACTAACATAATAGAGCTTCTAACCGATGTCAACAACTGCAATTGCCTGACTCAACATGACTGCCATGTGATTTGTATTGTTTGCTTATCCCATTGATGGTCAGATCTTCTGATATTTGAACCTAAAAGATTCTTCTTTGACATAACTGGCAAATATTTATTCCTGCAGTAACCTTATTTGAATTGATTCTAGATATTGACCTTGATCTGGGTAAAGCAACTATACAGATTATGAAGATAAACTTCTATCTGTAAGAATTAGGTGGTGCTGGAGGATGGGGGGTGTACATTGTAAATTTCTTCTCTCAATAGAATTTACTTGTTGATATCAGCTTCTTTGGGACTTCTGACTTGAAAGAAAGAGAGAAATCTGCTCAGTGTGCCACTCAAGGGCTCCTGTGACTTACACATGCAGTGAAAATCCAGACTTAGCCAAACACAGAGGTGACCTTGAGATTTTGTCACACTGTGAGCTCCTTAGGGACTGGCAGGTGGTGTTCAGGAGGTATGAGAGGAGCACTCTCATTGCTATACCTCCTCCATCAGACTCTCCTCCTGGACTGGATTGTGTCTCTGATCTTTTGATCAGAACATAAATTGCAGTGCAGCCACTTTGGAAATCAGTATGGGTGTTCCTCAGAAAACAGTCTACCTTGGGAAGAATCTTCCTCAAGACCCAGCACTAGCACTTTTGGGCTCGTACCCAAAGGATGCTCGATCATACCACAAGGAAACTTGCTAAACTATGTTCATAGCAGGATTATTCATAATAGCCAGAACCTAGAAACAACATAGATGCCCCTCAGTGGAAGAATGGATAAAGAAAATGTGGTACATTTACACAATGGAGTATTACTCAGCTGTAAAAAAAAAAAACAATGACTTCGTGAAATTTGCAGGCAAATGGATGGAACTAGAAAAAAATCAACCTGAGCAAGGTAACTCAGATTTATAAAGACAAACATGGTATATACTCACTCATAAGTGGATACTAGATGAAAAACAAGGAATAACCACACATAGTACACAGCTCCAGAGAAGCTAGGTAACTTAGGAGTACCCTATGAGGAATGCATGGAATGTACTTGGAAGGAAAAAGAGATGAGATCTTCTGGGTAAACTGGGAGTTGGGTAGGCAGTAAAGGGGAGGGCATGGGGGATGATAACATGAGGGAATGGGATGGTCATGTTGGTGGAGGGATGGACTGGGAGAGCAATGAAAGATTTCTCGATAAGGGAGCCATTACAAACTATGGATAAACCTGATGCTAGGGAAATTCCCGGGAATCCACAAGGATTACCCCAGCTAAGACCCCTAGCAATAAAGGAGATGATGCCCAAACTAGCCTTCTCCTGTAATCAGGTTGGTAACTACCCTAACTGTCACCATAGAACCTTCACACAGTAACTGATGGAAGCAGATACAGAGACCCACATCCAAGTATTAGGCCAAGCTCTGAAAGTCCAATCAAAAAGAGAAAGAGGGATTATAGGAGCAATTGAGGAGGGGGTCAAGATAATGACAGGGAAACCCACAGAGACAGATGACCTGAACTTGTGGGAGCTCATGTATGGCTGAATGTTTTTTCTGGTCCTGCCTGGCTCCTGCAGCCCCACAGTCCCACAGCTGCTCAGACCCAAGTGAACACACAGAGGCTTCACAGGAAAACTTCCAGCTACACTCATGTACTCTAGACCAACAGCTAGTGAGCCTGCATGGAACTGAACTAGGACCTGTGCATGTGGATGACAGTTTTGTAGCCTGATCTGTTGGTGGGACCCCTGGCAGTGGGACCAAGATCTATCCCTGGTGCATGAGCTGACTTTTTGATGCCCATTCCACATGCTAGGATGTTTTGCTCAGCCTTGATGTGGAGGGAGGGGCTTGTCCTGCCTCAACAGAATGTTCCAGGTCTTGTTGACTCCCCATGGGAGGCCTTACCCTTTCTGACGAGACCATGAGGGTATATTGGGAGAGGTGGGGGGTAGCAGAAGCAGATGAGGGAGGGGGAACTGTGGTTGGTATGTAAAATGAATAAAAAATATTAATTAATTTATAAACACTGGGCTTTAGCCCCTCCTCCATTCATGCCAGGCTGTTAATGGACATCACTCAGGTGTTTATTCTCCTTAAGTTCTTCTTTGTTAATTTTATTATATTTGTTTCTTTGTGTTTTCCTTAAGCTCCTTGAATTTTGATGAAGTTTATAATTTTCTTTTAAATTATGCATCCTGGGATTCATACAGGGAATTCTCGTCAGCAAACGTTTCTATAGGCCTGATAGGTTTGGGGATGAGATGCTGCTTTGATCTTTCATATCATGGGAATTTGTCATGGGATCCCAACATGTGGACTTCTTTTGTCAATTCAGTGTTAAATGTGAGTAGAGCAGATTGGACAAGGGAAAGGTGGGGTCTGGAAGTCCGGTGTGGCTTACGTGGAATGACATCGGGCAAACACAGGGAGCAGGCCTGGTGTGCAAGAAATGGGTTCTTCAAACCACACATTTTCAAGGAATCTGGATTCCTTTTCATGGGAAATGGTATTTAGAGACTGAAACATATTACCTAAGTCCACTTTTTGCTAGTGAAAGACTGCTGTTTTTCTTTTTTATCTTTGTATTAGTCAGATTTAGGGAATAACAGGTTAATTAAGATGATAAAAGTCTCATATCTGTACCTCTGTGTTGAGCTCCTCCTATCTTTAGCAGATAAAATGATGAATTTTGGGTCAGCTCTTAAGCTGAAATATAAGTCCATATGGTAATGTTACTACTCTTTCCAAATCCCCATTTCAAATTCTCCTTTTAGTAGCTATGGAACCTTTCAATATCATCAAATTATTTGCTTATTTTCTCAACCTATGCAAAGATAATGCATTCTCAAATAATAATCCACATAACTATGGAATACAAATAATAAATTGCAAGGTCATTTGCAATTATCTTTGTCTTTAATCTGAGAATTTAATGTCCAAATTAAACTTTCTCAACTGTCATTGCAATAGTTTTTTTTTCATGCTTGCATAGTTATAAAAATGCTGGTGAGAAGAAGTGCATTCATTTCTGTATATATTTTATTTTAAGGGTTTAACTATTTTTTCTATTTTAACATGTTTTATATATACAATACTAGCACACCTGCAAATCCAGAGACTGTGTGTAATATGAGCTGTGTAATGTGATCCTCATCCACACACTGCAAATGATCCGTCACAGGATTTTCCCATGTACACTTGTTTTCAAAAATAATATTTTATGAATAGCCACACATTGCTTGTTGTCCCTGAACTTCTATCAAATAGGACATTCTACATTTATCACTTCTTTTTCTATCTTCTTACTTAATATCACTGAAGTTGACTCTGTATCAATTTATAAATCTCTAGTTTATTCGGTTTTACTGTTACTCTGTTATTTCTGCTTTAGCTGTTACTCCAATAAGTGGATAAAATGTAGTTCCTTTTTCTTACTTACCATAATTTCTCAGACATAATAAATCTATCATATCCATCATATCAAAAATGATTGCTCCAAACCTTCAATGGCATATGAACTTGAATTTTGGTATCTACCAAGAAAAATAAGTTTACTTCATATGTTGTCACTGTCAGACAAATTGGTTCATATTACATTGTAGGAGTGGCTGTTCCTGCCTGACAGGAAGAGTAGAATGGAGCAGGACAGGCATTCTGAACTCTAAAGAGAGAATAAAGATAAGAAAAATAGAGGAGTAAGTAGAATTTGTCAAATATTTGGGGTTTTTATGTCAAATGATATGAGAAATTAGAGTCAGAGAATGGAAGTCACAGAGAGGATGAAACTGTCGTAACACTGTCAATGGCAGAAAGGAGTGAAGAGAAGAAATGGCTGGGAAAGGAAGGATTGTACAGGAGCAAGGGGATCCAAGTAGTGCAGTCACCAGTCAGTCAATGTACTGTATGAGTGTTAGGAAAGAGGCAGGAAACAGTGAGGACAACTGGAGGTTCACCAGCAGGAAGAGGGAAAGAGGAGAACCCTGGGAGTTCCTTGTGTTAGGGAAGGGGGAGGCCTGTAAAATGCCAGAGTTCCAGACACCCTCCCCCAGGTAAACCTAACATTATGACTTCTTTTCCTTCCTGGCCACACCCAGGGACCTGAGCAACAAGCCCAGCATTTTCTTCAACAGCCACCAGGTGCCCAGAGTGAGCCCCAACAGGAACAATAGGACATCCAGCAGGTTCTGCACATGCCATGGCTGTTGAAAGCCATGGGGCTTGAGATGTGCTCCTCCCCCTGTTTGTAGGATGTGGTCAATCCAGCCCACCAGACGCTGGGAAGGTGTCAGGGGGTGGGAGCGCCTGATGGTCCTGGCGGCCATTGCTGCAGACTTGTACCTATGGGCAGACACAGAGAGAGTGTGTTACCAGTGTGCTGTGCCAGTACATGGGACTTTATAACACACACACACACACACACACACACACACACACACACACACACAAATCTTTGTCTATTATAGACCCATAGGTCAGCTTCAAACAAAATTGTTGGCATATACTTGACACTGTGTACCTGAGTCCCAACTAAAAGTTCAATAAAAAGCTAAAAGGTACAACCTTATACAGAAGGATCAAAATTAATCCCAGAAGGGAAACTTTATAAAAAGACTATGTCTGTAAGGATTGTACCTGTGGTGCTGACGGTGTGCTCACATTAAGTATATTTGAACACATGTGACAGGATGTCTGTCTGACTAAGTGATTAGGACATTGAAACCTGGGTATTTAGTCCTGTTTGGTTGTGACAACATTGTTCTATATGGGCTAGGGAAATGTGGGTCACCTGTTCTTGTATCTTTGAAAACTTCCTTTATATCAGGCTTTTCCTGGGCCCTAGAAATAGTGGAAATTGATACCCACTGCTTCCTCATGGTGAATGCTTTCTATGTGCTAGTGTGGATTAGACAATAATTGCCGAGGGCTATGGCATAAACAGCAGGTGACAACTAGTGTTTGACAAGTCAACCCAACAGACACATAACTCCCTAGTAGGAAGAACCACTTGACAAAGCCCTGGAGTTACTATTATTGACCAGTTGCTCCTGTCTGTAATTTTTCTCATGTGCTACTGTATTTCTGTCCTAAAAACAGCTATGGGTGTTTTCCCACTGCTTGTGTGTTTATCTCGAGAATATATTCCATCTATGGGCACACATATAGTTGTGGATGGTCAGGAAGTTGATTTCTACTTAAGCTGTAAAATTCTGATGTATAGAAACTATACTAGGATATTTTACATTACTCCAACTGACATAGGATTCTCAGTCACAAAGATAGCCTTTTACACAGACAGGTAATTTTAGACTTCAGAACAGATTGAAAGCTGACTGCTTGCCCCTAGAGACAAATACATGAAGCCATTTTTACAGGTGTTGTTTTGCTTATTCAAGGTCAGAGCTTGAGAAACTTTAGACATAAATTTCTCAGCTATTGGCCCTTTGCACACAGTCCCAGCCTCAGTAGATATACAGGCTCAAGGTTCAGCCAACTGTTTATTTGTTGTCTGGAATCCCTCACCAACTTAGAGCTACATGCATTGATCAATGTGACATTACTAGCCCAAGAGAACTATGTGACTTACCTTGTGTTCTGAGAATTGGTAGGGTCCTGAAAATGTAACTTATAATTTTCCAGAGTTTAAGTGAGTAAAGAGTCAATAGATGATGTAATAATATATGAAAGAATGTAACAGAGTAAAGAGAAGAAATGTGTAGATATAACTGTGCCAAATATACTTGTAACTGTGGGGAGACAAAGAAAATGAAGCTATGTAGAAAAGAGATATACAAGAGAAATGTTTGGAAAAGAAAGATATATAGACTTGTGAAAACAGATGTAACTGTGTATAGTGATGTATGGCCATATACATGTAAAGATAGACATGTAGCTATCCATACAGAAGGTAGCAGTGTGGAGATATGTAGCAATGCAGAGACAGAAAGAGTCAGAGATCATTTTTAAGATGAAGTAAAAGAGAAAGTTAACATCAGAAAGTATGTGTTTTTCTTATTTTACCAGAGAGATAAAAACTGATTTATAAATACCCTCAGATAGAAAAAGCCTAGCCCTTGCTGCCTTTGTGTATTTTCTTGCATTACCATGGAGGTGGTCTTAGAACAGGCTCTCCACAGGCCATTGATAAATAATGACACACGTGGTAGAGATATTGCAAGTATTTCAAAGTGTTAAAGAGAAATTAGTATATGATGAGTGAGTTCAAGCACAGAAAAAAAAATAGCCAAAAACATGTTCTCCTAAGAGGATAACGTTGGAGAGATGGTTCTGTGAGTTCAGCACAAAGACCATGAGGAGGGAACATCAGCCACATTAAGGACATGTAATGGTCTTTGTCATAGTTTGAGTGAGAATGGCTCCCATAGTCATATATATTTGAATGTTTGGTGGACTATTAAGGAAGAATTAAAAACTGTGGCTTTATTGGAGGAGGTTTGCCACTGGCAGGGTTCAAAACGCCCACACGAGGTCTAGTCTTGATCTTTCTGCCTCCTGCCTACAGATCAAGATGTAAGCTCTGAGCTATTGCTCCAGTGCCATGCTGCAGACACAGTTGCCACCATGATGATCATGGACTAACCCTCTGAAACTGTAAGCAAGGCCCAATAAAATGCTTTATCTTACATGTAGCCTTGGTCATGGTACCTCTTCACTGCAATACAATAGTAACTAAGACCATCAACTTCTGATACAATTGGAATTCTCTAGGTATTTGGTGAGTCAGGGAGATTAGCCACCTAAAGAACATGCAAATGATCTCTCCTGCTTCAAGTAGAATTCTATTATAGATATGTAAAATATAAGAGGTCATAAAGATAATGTGTGTATAAGAAATCATCACACCACATCAGGTACAAGCATATTCTCAGCTCCTCACCCAAAATTAGGATTAATAGCAAAGGAAAAGCAGAACTTTCAAGTATTGCATGTGTATTATAACACATCCCACAAGATTCTGTTTCATTGATAAACTGGCTACACAGACCCCTTAGTGTTAGGCCTGCATTCATCCTAAGGGACCCCAACCCCAGAGAGCTGCATACCTCTTGTCATCCATGACTTCTTTCAGCGTATGTGCAAATGTCTCTGCCTTGAGTGTCTCTGGCTGAACAGAAACACCAATTTTCTTTGCTTCTATTCAGACCATGTTTTCAACCTGGTCTCCAAAAAAGGGAATCCCCACCATGGGTACTCCATGCTGGATGGTCTCCATTATGCTATTAATTCCCCCGTGGTTGACAAAAAGACGAATACTAGGATGAGCTGTTACAAAAGAGAAACATGGTCCAATATTTCACTATGCAAGTTTCAGATACCAGGTAAAGCAGCAGACCCAAGAAATACCACTGTGCTGGGGAGAATGGATTTACTGACTTTTCTTTTGAGATTTACAGTGTTCTAAGATATGATATCCAGCCTTCTGCCTGTTGCTCTATATTGAAAGCCACCAAATATTTCTTCTGATCATAAAAAAAATCATCCAAACTATACCTCAAACAAAATCTACCCATTTTCTCTGGAAAGCAGGTCTTTTTCCTATTGTGTAGCCCGTGATTTTACTGAACATATCTATGGGGAAATTTTTCCAACTTCTTTTTAATCACAATCCTAGGTACAAAACTGTGATTCAGCCATTGAGTGTAGAAATGATGGGTCTTCAAAAAGTCACACAGACACCAATACTTTGAGGGGAGGTGGCTTTAGGGAATTCTCTGTTACTCAAGAAATAAGTATCTCCATATCATGCTGTGAATTTATTCGGGTTGGCCCTCAAAGAGCTTCCTACATCCTCAACCCTCAACATCTATGTTGTAAGTGTCTGAGTTTTCAGCCCTTGCCGACAACCAAGATATGTCTACATTCTTACATTCATATGTGTGTCTTTAAAAATGCTAAAGAGTTTACACATCATTATGACAATAGTGGTAACAAATAGTGACAACTACCTCAAGGAGTAGTAATAGCTCACATATTTTTCAAGATTGTGTTGGAGTGATCAATGTTCTATTGAATGAATTGAGATCTGTCTGATTTGGACAGGATAAGGAAGTTGCTGCTATGGCTAGTCTAGAGCTCAGCCTGATTCCCCCCAAGAACTCTAGCTCCTTTTGCCAGCCTGCTGAAGTTATGTCTTTACCTATTAGCAGCCTTCTCTTCTGCGAGTCCAAGCACTCAGACATCAGTTATCTATTAAGTTCCAAAGCACATTAACAGAAATAAAGTAAGAGGTCTAGGAGGTGCTTACCTAAAAGGTCAGTCTGGGGAAGCCAATCCATGATTTTGACATTTGGAGCCATTCTGACATCTTTGGGCCAATGAGCATCCTTACATGCCCACAGCACTCCTTGAGGAAGGTGAGCAAAGGCACTGTTCATCTCCTTAATAAGTTCCTTTGTCTGATACAGTGTTGCTATGGAGCCCAGGGCCACAAGGACAAAACCTGAGTCTCTAAACTTAATGATAAAATCCTCTAAGTCCTAGAAGAAACATAGAAAGAAGGCAAAAGAAACAGTTTGTAAAAGCCAAGGCAGCTGTGACACAAAATAGGCCTAGAATTGAGTAAACACAGGCTTTGGTTGCTTGTGTTCTATATGATAAAACACCTTTCATAACCCCTGTACTGTTGTATCTGTGGTAGTTACTGCATTGATTAGCAGCCAACTCTTCACCATTGGGCTCTTATGAATTGCTCTTCCAAGCAAATACATATATAAAATTTTATTGGAATAACTGATTTCTAATGCCTAAAATATAAGCTCCAGAGTAAACTAATTGTTAAGGACAATTTTTGGTTTAGTAACTTGAGGTCCATCCTAACTATTTTTGACATCATTTGTATTATTTTATATTCATGCTAGAAATATAGTATACAATATTTCTTCACTTGCTGTGTTGTATAATATCTTCTCCTCTGGTGGTGTTTTCTAGCTTTGGTTACAGAGTAATAGTAGATTCATATAATGGGTGGAGAAGTCTCCTTTCCTGTGGAACCACTACAAATATTTATAAAGGACCTGGCATTCATTCTTAAGTGTTTCACTTTATTTACCAATTAATCCATGGTATATCAGACTTCTTTAAAGAAATATTTTATTATTGTTCTGTCTAATGTAATCCAAAAGTTTAATATTTCCTATTTTTTCTTGTATCAATTTTGTTAGCAGACATGCATAGCAATATGTTCACTCATGTAGATCACCTAAATTGATGATACATCATGTTTATATAAATACCTTATAATATTTACTGTTTTAAGTAATAGTGGATAATTTTTCACTATTAGGAGTTATGGCATTGCAAGAGTAGGTGTGGCCTTGTTGGAGGAAGTGTGCCACTGTGGAGGTGTGCTTTGAGGTCTCCTATGCTCAAATTATGCCTGGTGTCCCAGTTCACATCCTGTTGTCTGTGGATAAAGATGTAGAACTCTTAGCTACTTCTCTAGCATCATGCCTGCCTACATGCCATTATGTTCCCACAATGATGATAATGGACTAAGTCTTTGAAACTGTAAGCCAACCAAATTGAATGTTTTCCATTATAACAGTTGCTGTGGTTATGGTGTCGCCTCTTAGCAATTGAAACCCTAACTAAGACACCACCTAAACAGTACAGGCCTCTGAGTCAAAGATAAACTGAGGGCTAAGGTTTCACTCACTTGTGGTATTGGTCTAATAGGTTTGTCCATTAAGCCTCCCACATAGACTGTGTTTGGAAGCAGGGAACGAGCAAATTCAAAGGCAAAGTCAGAGTTAACAAACCACAGCTCTGCTTTCAGTAGAAGGTCAGACAAAACTGGCCGAGAGCCTTCTGCAAAATGCTCCTGGATAGTGCTGTCATATTGAGAAAGTATTTCTCTTTGCTTCATGGAGAAATCAAAGAACATCAGGAAGTTTTTGACTCTTGCCCAGAAGTCCATTTGGTCAGTTAAACTGGAACCGTATATTGGAACATAAGACAAGTCTCTTGGTAGCCTAAAGTCCATAGAGGTAGATTGCATGGGATGGAAGACCACAAATTGTTTCCCAAGTTTCTCAGCAAGCAGTAAAGAGCAGAAATCTAATGAATTAAGAAGTACTAAGTCAAAATTCTCATTCCTTAAGGAGTCCATGATGTCCTTTCTGCTTAATAAGTGACTGCATAAGTCTGCAAAGGTTTCATAAAGCTTTACAATGGTGTGATGTTTGAACCTGTCAAAAAAAAAAGATATATTTTGAGGAGCTTTTTCATGCTATTTGGAAGAATGCTACACTCAGTGAAAGTGTTGCACAACTAGACAAACACAGCTTATAATCTAACACTCTGGAAATAGAGACAGGAGGATCAGGAGTTCCACACTTGTGACTTTGAAACCAGAAGGTAGGGCTAAATAACACCCTGACTCACTTAGAAAAAAACATGGTTTTTGTATGTTTTATGGGAAGAGGCTATGTAGCCTGAATTTTTTTCTTTTGTTCTGTTTAGTGCTATACAAATCATTATATTATAGTGTTATTTAATAGTTAAACCATGTTTAACTATGTATTTTAAATTCAAATAAAGTATGTATTTTAATTTAAAAACAAAACAGTCCCATAGAAATTCATTTTCCAGTCCTCCTTCCTACAGGGAGATATTTCTTTACTTCTTAATAAGCTTTACATGTCAGAGAGAGAGAGAGAGAGAGAGAGAGAGAGAGAGAGAGAGAGAGAGAGAGAGACAGAGACAGAGACAGAGACAGAGAGACAGAGAGAATATTCCAGGTGACAATACTGCACCACCATTCCACTTGAATTATAGCTGTTGAACAAAACCTTCAACTTCAGTCATTCTGATGTAGATATAGCTCTGCTTCCCAAACTGTTTCTAAATCCATCACATTTCCTCTAAGGATCTATTCCCATTCATCATCAATGTAAGTTTGATTTCTTCTGTCTTGGAAGCCCTCACTGATTACAGTAGATCTCAGAGCATCAGTCTCCATGAGCAGGTGTACTTTTTTTCACACATTATATAATGAGTTTTAGGGTGACAATATTTATTCCCTGCCAATCTGTGTAAATGGCATGATTACAGCTCTATAATCATCAATAATAAAGTCATTTCTTTTAATCCTGTGTATCTTGGCTTGAATGTTTCACCTAACAAAGAACTTTCCAATGATAATATTGGAACTAGGCTGAACATTTTTCAACTTGCTGCCTTGAACCTAAGCAACTTAAAAAAGCAATGTATTTATATGTGAAACCTAAACTTAAATGTGTGTGTGTGTGTGTGTGTGTGTGTGTGTGTGTGTGTGTGTGTGTGTGTATTTTCCTTTTTAGGTGATAAAATTAGAAAGGAAGCCATGAGACCACTAAAAATAAAAGTCATCCAAAGAGATGCATGTGTCATGGAATAGTGATATGGAGGAAGGGGGCAACCTAGAAAAAAAGATACTGACATTTATATTTTCTAAAAATTCTATAGCAAAGCCTATTACTTCATATACAAACTTAACTTTCTAATGGGAAGAAGAAGTGTGACTGGAAGCTTATTGTTAGAATTTACAAGTCTACTGCTCAAACTGACACTGAAGACTGTCCTCAACTTTAGTCATTGTACTGATGACTCTTCCCCCATAGCACTTTTCCAGGGACCTTTTAACGTCAATGCTTAGCAGATAAGCAACCTGGTAAGATGGCACAAGTGCACCATGTCATCTTACATCAAAAGATCCACAAGATGGGAGCCCAGAGGCACGATTATCTTCACTCACTTTTAGACTCAACTTCAAGTCACAACAGCTCGGTTTGTCTTCAAGGGTTTGTGTGTCAGAGTGTTGGTACTCAATATGGACAATAAGAGGACACCTTAGTAGAAGACCGTTAGAAGGCCTTACCCTATAGATTGCTAAAATAGCCCTTGTTAGATTCTGAGTTCACCCCTGTGAGAGACGTTAACCCATTCTCTTTCTTTTCTTAACCATTCCAGTCACACATGCTTTAACAGTTATGATGCCATCTATCATGATGTCTTCAATCAACCTGACTGATATTGTTGTCATGACCTTGAACTTCCACAACTGTGACCTGATAAGCCTCTTTTCATTATAAACTCACCCAAATCTAGTTGTCTGTTATAATACTAGAATGTAGGTCATTACAAGCCATAATTATCTAAATTTATCACCTACATTGCATTTTTTTAAATATTTTATGTAACACTTGTCAAATAAATGTGGTAAATGCAAGACTGGTTTCTTTAATATTGAAGGGTAATGTAATTTAATTCCTTTAAAGTAATTCAATTGTAAAAATTCTCGAGAAGTTTCTGTTCTCAGCAACTTCACTATGTTTTACCTGTAATTTAAACCACTGCTCAAGAGTTCAAGCTTGGCCAGGCGGTGGTGGCACAAGACTTTAATCCCAGAACTCAGAAGGCAGAGGCAGGCAGATCTCTGTGAGTTCGAGGCCAGCCTGATCTACAGAGTGTGATCCAGGACAGGCACCAAAACTACACAGAGAAACCCTGTCTCGAAAAACCAAAAAAAAAAAAAAAAAGAGTTTAAGCTTGGAATGAAAACACTGTGTGTGTGTGTGTGTGTGTGTGTGTGTGTGTGTGTGTGTGTAAATATATATAGACATATATATGTAAAAAATGTATATAAATAACATCCCAGTTAGACAAAGGTGCATTTTGACTTCTTTTAAATTTATGACAAAAGATACATGGTCTTTAAGCATCTGTGAGTGAGAAATCTTTCCAAAAAGAATCTTCATGCTGTGAGCGTCACTTTGAATGCTAAGTAGAATTTTCAAGGACAGAGACAAGAGTGAGACCAAGGGTATTAACTAAGGGACATATATGTACTTTTCATCCGTGTGGAAGACAAAGGAGATTCAGCACATCTCAGTCAAGGACCAAAAGCCTCAGGCTCATCTGTATCACCTGGACACTGAAAATTTTTAAACTAACCTCTGTTAAGTCAATTTTATACTAGATGTTAAGTCAATGATAACCAAGCTACAACTCATAGAACCACAGAGGTTAGATGTAGAGTAAGGGACAAGAAAGGAAAATAGACTAGATAGTGATTGGTAGAAGATGGGTTCTGGCATGGGGGTATCAAGTGGGGTGGGAGAAGAGTGATAAGGGAGGGAATACAGGGAGACACAGATAAAATTAATGGCCATTTTAGGGGTGGTATGGAAACCTATCACAATAGACACTTGCTAAAATGTATACATATACGAAGGCGATCTCAGTAAAATTGCCCAATGATGTGGGAGACAGAGTCCCAACTGGCCATCTGTCGCCACCAAATGAGCTTCCAGTACTATAAGTGAGTCAATCTAATTGAGATGTTGGACAAAGGGGTCCCACAGAAATTCCCCAGACAACCCATACAGTTGCCAAAACTATAGGTTGCTGTCCACAAACTGACAGCAAGGCTCTATTGCTGAAGACAACACATACACAGACCATTGAACATGGAAAAAATTCCAGCTTTTACAGTCTCTGTCCTTGAACACTAAATAGTGACAAGATTTTTGTCCCAACTCCTTCTCAGCAATTCCCCCCCCCCCCTTAGTCTCCTGCTTTCCCCAGACTACAGGATGGAAAATCAATGTCAGGAACATTGGTTCAGCTGTGCTCACTTCAACTCCTCCGGAGGAGATCAGCAGCTATGGTGTCATCAAAGCTGACATTCCTCTGTTCCACACACCATACCCAGCACTCAGGCAGTCATCAAGCTTCATTTGGTAACTGAGGGTACAATTCCCCTCTCTTAATTTTTTGAAGCTGCATCTTAAGTTTGCCATGAGCTCTCTTAATGATGCCTTGTCCTTGATAGACTTTCATTAGCTCAATGTTTCCCTCACTTGCATCTCAGACACACCCCAGGTTCCTTATTTGCCCTTAAGTTTTTTTTCCACACTCAAAGCAACTTCCTGGTGTTCTGACAGCTCTCCCTTGCCAGCTCTAACTTGCCATGAGCCCCAATTTCTAAAAGGTCTCACATCAACCTCACAAGCAGCATTAGTATTTTAATTGTCTCCTGAGAGGCAAGCTTTGGTTATCTGTTTCCAGTCCCCAGGAGATAAGGCTTCTAAGCTTTCTAACAAAGCTTGGGAAAAAGCAGCATTTGGGGCGATACTAGCAGCAAGCCATTTTTAACTCCTTAAGCTGTTTAAAGGAACTGGAACATGCACTCACATGATATTTCCTGGGCATCTGACTTCTCAATTAAGGGGAACATTTGAAAGCCTTGCATCTCATCCTCTCTGCTAGCTGCTTACCATATACTGGCTTGAAGAGGAGATGGAGCGCTACCAGAAAGGGTTGGCCATGTTCCAGGAGGTTTTTGCACTAGGGCAATTATGGGCAATCTTTCCATTCTGATAGATGACCCCCCAAGGTGAGTCTAATTCCACCCCTACAAATGGAAAAAAAAAAGACCTAGGAAGGAGATACCTGCAGAGATTCCTGTTTTTAAGAAAAAGAAATTACTGTTTTTCAAGCCCTTTAGTTCTTCCCTTATCTCATCTCAACACTTTTGTTCCTTAAACTCAGCTTCATGGCCAAGAAGCAACTGACCCTTATTGAATAATGTTATAAAGGTTTTCTCATCTAGTGGCAGTTCCAGTGGAGCAGAAGATTTTGTTCTGTTCGTGTCCACCTCAGAGAAAATTCCTCCCTGCTGCTTGGGGCTGAGATCTAAGCTGTCCCAAATTAATGCCCACAGGCCAAAAGTTTCCACAAAACTTTTCCAGCCCATGTTTCTCATAATATTTTTATATTTTGACTCCAATTCTCCCTCAGGAGTCTTTATCCAGAGTCCCATAGTCAAAGAACTGAGGACACAGTTCTTCTACAAACTCCAAGAACCTCTGCATTTGTTGAAGTTCTACCTTAACGCCCCTAGTTTTCAAACTTTCTACAAGCAAATATACAAATATCTGTTTACTGTTTCCCTGCCCCATGTTGGCTTTTCTTTCTCAGACTGCTAAGTCCACAGTGGCTGCTTGCTCCTGGACATGGTTTTCAGGTCCGGCACTAGGGAAATTCTACTCTTACCCTAAGTTTCTTCCTACACAATATTCCTATACCTAAGCCCTATATTTTTTCCTAATTTAATAGATAGAAATTGAGAGAGAGATCATAAATTAAAACAAATTACCTGTCATAAGCTGCTAAATCTTCTACAGTGAGTTGTATTCTTTTGTCAATTTCCTTTTGCTGATCTTCAGGTAGGCGCCAGTTTATAACCCGGTATGATGTTTTCTCCTCTTTAAATTCTAAGAAAACACCAATTAAGTAAAATTTAAATATAGCACAATATACCACACATTATGGTGATAAAATAACTAATTTAGTTTCATATGTTTGTGGAAATTATATTTTTTATCTTCAGTGGCTTTGTTCTTTTGATCCATTCAGTTCTAAAATCTGGTAATATTTATTGAGACTTTAATTGAGACAATAATTCAAGAACTTTTATACAGGCTACAGTAATGAAAAATTAGCCGGGCGGTGGTGGCGCACACCTTTAATCTCAGCACTCGGGAGGCAGAGGCAGGTGGATCTCTGTGAGTTCAAGGCCAGCCTGGGCTACCAAGCGAGTTCCAGGAAAGGCGCAAAGCTACACAGAGAAACCCTGTCTCGAAAAACCAAAAAAAAAAAAAAAAAAATTCTAGCAACAGCTTTCAGTTGAAGACACAGCTATTATTTTTCACCTTACAAGTGAGAAATCCCAAAGAGAAATAGTCTAAAATGATTCGCTAACTTTGACACTATAATGGGTTAGGGTTTATAGGTAAATACAAGTCAGTTTGATTGCAGTCCTTGCATTTCATAGAAAAATTAAAATGAAATATGCAAAGTATTTGTCTGCTTGTTTGCCTTTTTGATGCTTTTCATTTCATATTTGGGGTTTGTTTGTTTGTTTGTTTGTTTGTTTGTTTTGTGGCAGGGATATGTTTAATAGTCCCAATTGGCTTCCAGTGCACAAACCTTATTCTAGATACTGCCAAGCACACGGATTATGAGCATGTGCCAGTACATAGAGGTTTTTTTTCTGCATTTGTTTGTTTGATCAAATTCAAAGGTTCTACCTTCAGTCAATATGCAAAATCACAAAAAAGAATGGAAGAAAAGAAGAAAGAAAGAAAGAAAGAAAGAAAGAAAGAAAGAAAGAAAGAAAGAAAGAAGGAAAGAAGGAAAGAAGGAAAGGAAGAAAGGAGAGAGAGAGAAAGAAAAAAAGAAAGAAAGAAAGAAAGAAAGAAAGAAAGAAAGAAAGAAAGAAAGAAAGAAAGAAAGGAAGGAAGGAAGGAAGGAAGGAAGGAAGGAAGGAAGGAAATCCACCAGGTCTTAACTGGCCACTCTGGCTCTTCTTATTATTCATGTGTATTGAACAGTCAGATTCCACTTTTGAAGTTTGAGTCCTGACAATTTCAAGATATAGCTGTCATTTTATAGGAAAAAAATTTCAACCCATCCTCTCTTGGTATTGAGAGAATTTCAAGTTAGGAGAAGTAGGCCAAAAACAGAATCCTCACATGAGCCTCACTGGAGATTTTCAATAATTAATATTTGAAGAGAAACCAAAGGAATGAAACTTCCGTTTTATTGTTCCTGGATCATGTGACTCAGCCAACCCTGTCTTGGAGTCTCAGACTGAGTCATGATTGTAGATTCCAGCACCAACTGTGCCAGAACAAACTGTGGCTGACTCTCCTCAGTGGAAGGATTCTCACCTGTGTGTCTGCAAGGCAGTGGTGCTCATAGTGAAGAGTTAGGATGGCTCCCCTGTATGACATAATATCCAACTGAATAGATGCAACTGAATGCTTATGCCCACACAACACAGGTAACCAACTTAGAAAACGCACTTTCTATTCCTACTGATTTCATGTCTATAGATTTAAAAACACGCTACTAAAGATAGTGCATGGAAAATCACCCACAGCATCATTACAACACAATCAAGGGTTCACTTCAAACTTGATTTTAGCCTTAGACTTCTCAAAATTGTCATTCTTTCTGACAATTCTGGTTAGGTCTCTCTGGGGGAAGTTGTAAATATGAGAAGCTTAGAAAGACACTCACCATCACTGAGGGATATCAAGGAACAATCAAAAGAAGGAGTTGAGTGTGTGTCAAGTATTGTACAAGAACATACACAAAGATTATTAGAGAAAACTACAAAGGGCTTTCATAACCTTTCGTATCTCAAAATTAGCATTAAAATCAGAGGAACCGCACCAGTAAAACATTAATGGAATTAAGGCATATTAGAGCAAAAGTTACAGATGGCAGAAGGTTTCACTACATTTAAGTAGTGTCTTCTCTGTTCTTACAAAATCACCAAATGTAAAACTAGAGAAAAAAATGAATGATACGTCTTCAGTGAGACTAAGTATTCACAGTCTTAAGTACAAACTAATTTCCTGAAACATCCTGTGATGGGCTTGGTTGTACATCTAACAAGCACTCAACTAAAGTTCTTAGCACTTGGTCAGTTTGACAAAACTGTAGTTCTACGGATCCTCTCTAACATAGAATATTTAACAATGCTCCCCAACACGGAATGAAACTGAGCCTTCAATGAGTAGAATCTGTGGTTGATATATTGTGTACCCCAATAAACTCATCTGGGGGTCAGAGACAGAACAGCCACTATCTTAAACATAGGTTTAGGCAGTGGTAGCACACACCTTTAGTCCTAGCATTCCAGAGGCAGAGGTCCATCTAGATCTCTGTGAGTTCAAAGCTACACTGGAAACAGCCAGGCATCATGACACACGCCTCTAATCCTAGGAAGTGATGGCAGGAAGCAGAAAGGTATATAAGGTGTGAGGACCAGGAACTAGAGCCCTTTTAAGCTTTGAGGCGTTTAGCAGCAGTTCAGCTGAGATCCATTTGGGTGAGGACTCAGAAGCTTTCAGTTTGAGGAAACAAGATCAGCTGAGGAATTGGTGAGGTGAGGTTGGTTGTGGCTTGTTCTGTTTCTCTGATCTTTCAGCATTCACCCCAGTACTGGCTCTGAGTTTTTTATTAATAAAACCATTTAGCAATTCATGTTACAAGAATCTATTAGAAAATATCTTTTTAAATCAGAGATGGTTTATCCACCCTATCTCCATTTAAAAATCCAGTTTGAACTATTGTTATATCTATAAATAAAAGATGCCTGACAGATTATTACTGCAATGCTGGCATCATAATAATAAGGGCAGGGTGTAGTACATGTTATAGTACATATATAGCACATTTGTGGTTTATTCTACAGGATGAATATGCATGTACTTTTCAGAAGTGTGTCAATACATACTCATTGATGGTGTGCTTACCACTGAGAGGCAGTGATGCCTGGCATAATGGAGCCAATAAATGAGGTGGACTAGTCTGATTCAATAGCCAGCTTTATTCAGAGCGTCAGACTATTTATACTCTGAGGGTTAAGAAGAGTCACCTGAGTAAAGTGTACATGAGCAAGTTGCACATGGCAAAACATGTTCTTTCATAGAGGCATATAAACAAATAACAATAGCCACTTGTAATGAATACTCCCGAGTAAACTCACTCCTATCTGCTACACCTGGGAGGAGCATGAAAATACATTGAAGAACAAGTCTGTGTTTTAAAGAAACTAGTATCATAAGATTCTTGTCTTGTTTTCTTGGAGGTTACTCATAAGCACTCAGAATTCTCCTTGTAGGACTCCATTCTTGGACCGTGTCCTGCCATTGGTGCTTGTGCTGTTGCTGTTGTTTTTCTGACTCTACTTTAAATCTAGATGTCATCCAAACCAAATGCTGACAAGGAATGCAAAACTCAGTGGTTTGCAGTGTGAGAACCATTCCCCTACTACTATTATACATACAAAGAGTAGGGATAATGAAGGAAAACCAAATATCTGATAGAAGATTCACATAATCAAAGACTAAATTTCAGATAGATGTATTGCCTTTGTTCTTATTTTCTATAGAAAAAATAAACACTAAAGATATAAGGAGGAAAAGATTAGACTCTGCAAATTCCATCTCTCTGAATAAAAGCACACTGTAGACATTCCATTGTCCTTAGATAATTAAAGTCCTAAATATGGCAGAATATGTCTGTTCAATACTACATTCGGCACACTTCACATAAGAATTTCTCAAAATGATTAATAATGGTGTGTAGTGTTGACTATGAGTGACATTCAAATAATGGGATAATTAATCAACTTTTGATGCCATAACAAGACATCTGATACTAGTTAATTTATATTTTTAATATTTTACTTAGATGGCTCAGCAGCTAAAAGTATGTACTACTCTTGCAGAGGAACTGTATGTGATCATACTTTTCTTTAGGCCACCAGATCACAAATAATGCCATGGAGACTTATTAACTATGAAAGCTTGGCCTTAGCTTAGGCTTGTCCCGTGAGCCATTACAACTTAAAAACTCATTTATATGAATCTATGTTCTATCACATGGCATTACTTCTCTTCCATCTTTGCACCTCCTATTTCCTCTCTGGGTCTTCTGGGGTCTCCTGAGTGCCTAGATTCCTCCTCCTCTTCCTTTCTCTCCGTGGAAATGCCATTGGTTGTTCATCTTTTGAATTACACCAGTCATAGCAATGCACTTTCACACAGTGTACAAATATTGCACAACACCCATGTTCAGTTTCCAGCATCCACATCAGGCAGCTCACATCTGTCTGTTAACTCCAGGTCCAGGTGATCCAATCACTTCTTTTGGCCTTCCTGGGCACTTGTATTCACATGCAGAAACATAATCACACACAAATATACATATAAAAATAAAAATAAATATAAAAAATTATTTAGCTCATAGTTCTAAAAATTGGCTATCCAAGATTGAATGGAGCTGTGTGAATAGCCTTTGATGGATGCCTTTTCACTGCATCATAACACAGAAGGTGATGTGTGTAATAGTGGGTATGAGAACCACATTTCAAAAGAGAAGAAAAAAGCCAGAGAAGGGAAGGTTTATTCTTTTATAAACACCCAACTGAGAATTAATCCACCCCTAGAAGGACAATGTAATTCCTTCCCAAGTATATACCTTTATAGCCAATCAGTTTTTACTAGACCTTATACATCAATAATGTTCAATATTATTGGTTCTGGCACACAAAAGTTTGGGGTACATATTGCAATCATAGTCAACCTACACCAGGAAGTAAAATACAGAAGTATATCATATGAGGCCAAGACCACATAGTCTAATAAGATCTACGGAACTTATACACACACACACACACACACACACACACACACACACACACACACACACACCATGATTTATCTCTAAATAAGACCAAATACGGAACTTTTATCAAGCAGTTCTATACAAAAAATCTATTATTTATTATTTAAAGTGATTTAATGTAATAATTGATTTTAAAAGTACCTGGGGTAAAAACCATTTCATTAAGCAAAATGGTCACATTATGGCCATGGTCTTGAAGAATTTGTGACAAACGGTTCATCAGTATATAATGGCTTCCACCTAGAAATAAAACGTAAGTTCAGCTTTGTGGAGACTAATGAAAAGATTTCTGATTATCTGAGATAGCTGGCATAAAGAGATTCAAAAATGTGTGTAAATACATAGAAAGATTCACAATCCATAGAAGAAGCTAGCTCTTGCATGCCCTCAATTACATTTTAGGTAATATCCAAGACATGAACACAGAGCTTTGGCCAATAGCAATCCTCCACTAAAGATAGGAAGGTTACACTGAAGAGATGACTCAGCAGTTAAGAGCAGTTGCTGCTCTCACAGAGGACTTGGGTTCAATCCTCAGCACTTACATGATGGCTTAAAGCCATCTGAAACTACAGTTCCAGGAGACCAAACACCCTCTTCTGGCCTCCATAGGCATTTCATGCAGATGATACTGTTGCAGAATATTTGCTTAATTATGTAAAAATGTGTTGCATTTGTTTAATTATGTAAAGATGTTTTGGTGCTTTACCTTGCCTGCCTAGGGCACCTGATTTGTCTAATAAAAAGCTGAATGCCCAATAGTGAGAGAGGAGGTATAGGCAGGACTTCCAGGCAGGGAAGTAGGAAGAATCATTTAATCTTGGAGAAGAAAGAAAAACAGATGCCAGAGAGACCCCAGGGGCCAGCTAAACAAACACAAAGGAAGTAGGAGAGTAGAACATACAGAATGGAAAAAAAAGGTAAAAAGCCCCAAGGCAAAATGTAGAAGAATAGAAACAGGTTAAATTTAGTTAAAAGAGATAGTGGGACAAGCCTAAACTAAGGTCGAGCATTCATAATTAATAATAAGCCTCTGTGTCTTTATTTGGAAGCTGGTTGATGGTCCAAAGAAAATGCCAACTACAAATGGTGCCCAAATTTCCACATAGGGTCTGAGAAAGATGAAAAAAACAAAAACAAAAAAGGCATATGGCTCCCTAAGAGGTGCTGCTGTGCAGCAGAGCACTTGAGCAGCTCACACACTAAGTAGAAATAGCAAGCTAAGTAAAAACACCTGCCACAGTTCAGGCACCAACTTCCTAGAGCTGGAGCAGTTAAATGCAGCTCTTGGTTAAACACAACACCCAGTTAAATGAAGCTTCTGGCCAGGCCCATGGACTTAAGGCTCAGCTCTTTCTGAACTGAGGAGGGGGCAGAGTTAACCACCAGAGCTGCCCAGCAAAGGACATAGGTGCCACTTCATAGTTTAAAGTTTGACTCACCCTGTCACAGAATGCTATAAGTGCACACTGAAGCAGGTACAAACTGAAAAAAAAAACTTAAAATAGATTACAGTGTGCATAGGTGCTTAAGAAAGAAAAGAAAATGGATATAGTCCATTATAAGAAATAATAGTTTAAAAATAATTAAGTAAAGTCTTTTTATCTTTTTTTTATTAAGAGATTTTCTATTCATTTTACATACCAACCACAGATTCCTCTGTCCTCCCTCCTCCCATCCACCAGGCTTCCCCACCAACACACCCCCCATTCCCACCTTCTCCAAGGCAAGGTCTCCCATGGGGAGTCAGCAGAGCCTGGTTTTTGAAGTATGACCTGATAATTCTCTGGATTTCCTCATTGTCTGTTGTTATATCTCCCTTTTCATTTCTGATTTTGTTGATTTTGATTCTCTCTCTCTCTCTCTCTCTCTCTCTCTCTCTCTCTCTCTCTCTCTCTCTCTCTCTCTGCCTTTTGGTTAATTTGGATAAGGGCTTGTTTATCTTGTTGATTTTTTTCAAAGAACCAACATTTTGTTTCATTGATTCTTTATATTGTTCTCTTTGTTTCTATTTCATTGATTTCAGCCCTCAATTTGATTGTTTCCTGGTGTCGATTCTTTCTGGGTGAGTTTGCTTCTTTTTGTTCTAGAGCTTCCAAGTGTGCTGTTAAGTCACTAGTGTGAGATATCTCTATTTTCTTTATGTAGGTACTTAGTGCTATGAATTTTCCTCTTAGCATTGCTTTCATAGTGTCCCATAAGTTTGGGTATGTTGTACTTTAATTTCATTGAATTCTAGGGAAAAAAAATCTTTATTTCTTCTTTGACCCATTGGTGATTCATTTGGGCATTGTTCAATTTCCATGAGATTGCAGACTTTCTGTAAATTGTTGTTGTTGAAATCTAACTTTAAGCCATGGTGGTCTGATAAAATACAGGAGGTTATTTCAATTTTTTTGTATCTGTTGAGTTTTGCTTTGTGACCAAGCATGTGGTCAATTTTTGAGAAGGTTCCGTGGGGTGCTGAGAAGAAGGTATATTCTCTTGTGTTACAAGTGGAATGTTTTGTAGATATTAAGTCCATTTGAGTCATAACTTCTGTTAGGTCTTTTATTTCTCTGTTAAGTTTAAGTCTCACAGATCTATCCAGTGGTGAGAATGGGGTGTTGAAATCTCCCACTACTAGTGTGTGGGGTTTGATGTGCAATTTAAGCTTTAGTAATGTTTCTTTTACAAATGTGGGTGCCTTGTATTTGGGGCATAAATGTTCAGAATTGAGACTTCATCTTGGTGGATTTTCCCTGTGATAAGTATGTAATGTCCTTCCCAATCTCTTTTGACTGATTTTAGTTTGAAGTCTATTTTATTAGACATTAGGATAGATATACCACCAGCTTGCTTCTTAAGTCCATTTGATTGGAAAGTCTTTTCCCAGCCTTTCACTCTGGGGTAGTGTCTGTCTTTAAAGTTGAGGTGTGTTTCTTGTACTCAGCAGAAGGATGGATCCTGTTTTCATATCCACTGTGTCAGCCTGTGTTTTTTTATAGGCAAATTGAGACCATTAATATTAACGGATATTAATGACCAGTGATTGTTAATTCCTGTTTGTTTGTTTTTTTGTCGGTAGTGTTGTGTTTTTCTCTTCTTTGGTATTTGTTGGTGTGGGATTATCTATTAACTGTATTTTCATGGTTGTATTAAACTTCCTTAGGTTGGAATTTTACTTCTAGTGCTTTCTGTGGGGCTGGATTTGTGGATAGGTATTGTTTAAATCTGGTTTTATCATGGAATATTTTGTTTACTCCATCTATGTCAGTTGAGAGTTTTGCTGGATATAACAGTCTGGGTTGGCATCCATGGTCTCTTAGTGTATCCATGGTCTCTTAGTGTCTGCATAACGTCTGTCCAGGACCTTCTGGCTTTCAGAGTCTCCATTGAGAAGTCAAGTGTTATTCTGATGGGTCTGCTTTTATATGTTACTTGGCCTTTTTCCTTTGCAGCTCTTAATTTTTTTCTTTATTGTATATGTTTAGTGGCTTGATTATTATGAGGCAAGGGGTCTTTTTTTGGATCTAGTCTATTTGCTGTTCTATAAGCTTCTAGTACCTTCATAGGCATTTCATTCTTTAAGTTGGGAAAGTTTTCTTCTATGTTTTTGTTGAATACATTTTCTGTGCCTTTGAGTTGGTATTCTTCTCCTTCTATCCCTATTATTCTTAGGTTTGGTCTTTTCATGATGTCCCAAATTTCCTGGACGTTTTGCGTTATGACTTTTTTGGCTTTAGTGTTTTCTTTGGCTGATAAATTTATTTCCTCTATTGTATCTTCAATGCCAGAGAGTCTCTCTTCCATCTCTTGCATTCTGTTGGTTATGCTTGCATCTGTAGTTATTGTTCATTTACTCAGATTTTCCACTTCCAGCCTTCCCTCAATTTGTGTCTTCTTTATTGCCTTTATTTTAGTTTTCAAATCTTGAACTGTTTCCCTCACATGTTTAATTGCTTTTTCTTGGCTTTCTTTAAGGGATTTGTTGATTTATTCCAATTTTTTGTTTGTCTTTTCTTCAAATTCTTTAAGGGTAGTTTTAATTTCCTCATTAAAGGCCTCTATCATCTTCTTAAAGTTATTTTTAAGGTCTATTTCTTCTGCTTCTTCTGTCTTGGGATGTTTAGATCTTGCTTATGTAGCACCACTAAGTTCTGATGGTGCTATATTGGTCTTTATGTTGTTGACTGTATTTTTACACTGGCATCTACACACCTCTTCCTCCACTCTGTGAAAGTGGTGTCTGTGCCTGAGGGAGCCTCTTTTGATCTGATTGATACTCTTGGTGTAATGGGAGCTCTTGGTCTAATCTGGGCTCTTGGTCCAATCAGTGCTAATGGATTCTGTGTCTCAGGGAGCAGCTCTTAGTTCAGTGGTCACCATTGGGCTCTGTCTTAGGGAGCAGCTACTCCCAGTTGTGCAGGGTGGTACCTGTTTTGTGTTCCCAATTGGTGCAGGGTGGGCTTATGTCTCTGGTTTTTACTAGTGTCACAGAGGGGCTGTTTTCTTGGTGAGGCGGTGGGCAAAGGGGCAGCTGGCCAGTCCCTGGGGCTCCAATGACTTGGGGGAGGGGAACAGAATGTGCCCTCAGGGCCTAGAGGCTAGGGACCTGGTCTGCCCAGTCTGGAGATGGGGCCTTACCTGTTTCCAATTGGTGCAGGGTGGGCTTATGTCTCCTAAGTAAAGTCTTTAAAGAGAAAGTGAGTTAATATAAAAAAATTAAGCCATGTAAAGATAAGAAATACACAGGGAGTCTGGTTCCTGTATAGTATTTTGTTAACTAAATTTTTTTTAATGCTGATGAGCAAATGACAGCTGCTGAGAGGCACAGACTGTGAAATGAGTTGCTGAATTAAACAGCCTAGATACTTTAGGGATGTCTTAACTTTGAAATGGAATTCAGGAAATGTATTGTGTTGGGGGAGAGGTTATATTTTTGTTTCCATGGGAAATTAAAGACTTAGAATTCCTTCAAAATTAATAGAGACAAGATTTGGTTGTAGGAGACCCCCTGAAAATCTTGGCTACAGACGTAAAGAAATAAACCTAGGAAAATTTCAAGACAGGTGACACATAAACTGATCCCTTGACATGGAAACAGCTCTGAGACTGAATGAGACATGAAGATCTTGTTTGTTATAGAATCATCATGACTTATTATTACATGCCATCCTTTCAGATGGCATGGATAGAGATTTGGTTATACAATCCAAGCAAACTTATAAAGTTAACAGATGTCTTTTACCTGCTCAAGCACAAAACAAAAACATCATCTTTGGTAGGCTTTTGTAAAATATAGAATCCATACTTGTGTTACTATAGATATGTATGTTACCTTTGAAAGTTTGTGTGTTTTCAGAGCAAGGGGACCAGACACCAATGAAAATGGGTGGACTAGGTGATCCTGCCTTCCAGAGTGCCTCTGTTGCAGTTCCCTCAGAGTTCTACATTCAGAACAGCTTCAAGGCAGTTAGCTGAGATGCTCAGACTCACAGACTATTCTAATCAGGACTTCAGATAAGCCTTGTACTTTCCCATTACACAGAGACTAGACAACAAGTGCTATAGCTAGTTTTCTTAGAACTTGACCATTATCTCAATTTTCTTAGGATTCCCTAGTGATGCCATCATCCCAGACAACAGAAAGCAGTCTAAATAAGACAATGGCTACATTCCCAAGAGGTGGGGTGGGTGAGTTTTGGTCATTTGGTAAGCTATGGATATTTGTCATCAGTTAGTGGCTATATAGAAATAAAGGATAAAAAGGCAACTATTAATCTCAAATATTTTGCATTGGTATGGATTTTTGTATATCGATACAAATTTAAGGTTATTTTTGTTATATCATATGTACGTTTTTACTCTTGTTTAAAGTATTGTACCTATGCAGCACATTTAAAAATGTAATCTGAAGTTCTAGTTCTTGAAAGCTATTATTACAAACTGTTTAGGATAATTAAAAATGTATGTTTGCAGTTAGTTATCTATAACAATCAAACTTGTAGTCATGTTAGGTATATTTTCAAGATTAAACAGATATATTTCAGATACATAGGCCATCTTCAAATGCTTCAGAAACATACAGAATATGGCTTAAGATGTTTAATAACCTAAGGCTTTCATGACAGTTAGACACATCTGCTCCTAGCAGAACCAATCTACTTCGTAAAAGGATGGTAGGCATCAAAAACCTCCATATGGAGTTCACTTTTTTGTGGCAAAGCTAAACACTTAAGAACACTAAACACCTTGCTTTAACTGCTAACAGTGTACTATACAAACTGGACAAGCAGGACACAAAGAAAAAAGACTACTGAACTTTGCCAAGACTAAATAGGACAGTCCTTCAAAATTCTGGCTTCACAGAAAAGTCTGTCAGATATTCTAGGCATATAGGCCAAAGATGGATGCCCCAATGTTGCAGAGGAACCTTGGGTGACTGTCCAGGCAGCCAGCTGCTTCTGTCATTTCTATAGTTTTGGATGATGCTTGCTCTGAACTTCCTGTTTATTCAGATAATATTATTTCTTCCTCAGGTCTCTGATGGAGTAGAAAATGAGGTAGTTATAGATACAGTTTTCTTTGTAACCAAATTCAGAAAAGAAACTTAGATAAGAGACATAAAAGTTCCTAAGGTTGAGAAACATAAAAGCTTAAATTGTATATCTAAGAAAATGTTTTGAGGTCTAAAAAGACAGTTATGGGCTGGTAATACAAGTTAGGATAGAAAGTAAATCAGGTACACAACTTTGGCCTCACCAAGATAGGTTAGATAATGAAGTATTTTCTCTGAATTTGCCAAATACAAATGGACTGGACATTGTAAATGCAGTTCTTACTTGATAATTGCTGCTTTGTATATAGTCTTACTATGTATGTTAAAGCTAAAACTTTAATTTGTATTTAGACAAAAAGGAGGAAATGTTATGGAATATTTGTTTTTTGGTTTTTTTTGTTTGTTTGTTTTTTGTTTTTCGAGACAGAGTTTCTCTGTGTAGCTTTGCACCTTTCCTGGAACTCACTTGGTAGCCCAGGCCAGCCTCGAACTCACAGAGATCCACCTGGCTCTTCCTCCCAAATGCTGGGATTAAAGGCGTGCGCCACCACCGCCCGGCTGGAATATTTGTTTAACTATGTAAAGAGGTGTGGCACTTGTTTCACTATGCAAAGATGTGTTGCTTTTTATCTTGCTTTCTTAAGTCACCTAATTGGTCTAATAAAAAGCTGAATGGACAATGGAGGAGTTATAGGCAGGACTTCCGGGGAGGGACAGTAAGTAGGAGGAGGAATTTAGGCTTGGAGAAGAAAGAAAAAGAGAAAACAGGGAGATACCATGGGCCAACCAGCCAGACATAGAGGAAGCAAGAAAGAAGGACACACAGAATGAAAAAAAAAGGTAAAAAAATAAAAATAAAAATAAAAACCTGAGACAAAACAGAGATGAACAGAAACAGGTTAAATTAAGTTAAAATAGCCAGTGGAACAAGCCCAGGCTAAGTGCAAGCATTCATAATTAATAAGAAGTCTCTGTATCTTTATTTTGGAGCTGATTGCCAGCCCAATGAAAACGACAACTACATAGTGTATATATATATATGCAGGCAAAACACTCAAAAACATAAAATAAAAATAAATAAATCACTTTTAAACATCTGAAGATTCCCATTCTCCCATTCTTGATGTAATGAGCTACTCTGCTCGGACATTAGACACTCTGTGTCCTAGGGTACATGTATATTTTCTACTGTGTTTTCCCAACACTGCAATCATTGGGTTCAAAAAAATTGCCACAGCAATAGAAAATACATCACAATATGATGGCTGATATATTTTGAGTGAAAAATTTTCATGGATACAGAAGCCCTCACTTAAGAAATTTCTCTTATTGGACCTGAATTTGTATCCTTTTAAATAAAAGCATTGAGAGTTATCATGAGGACTCAACTAGTCTAGGGTGCTCATGAAGAACATCAGATGCATGAGAAGCTAGGGCAACATATATTTTCCAGCAATCCTGGAAAGATAATCCTTAGGAAAGGTACACACATCTGTAGTTGGATTTTTCTTTGGGCAGCCAGCTCAGAAATACTGACACAGAAGCTTATTATTAATTATGAAAATAAGCCTTAGATTAGGCTAGCCCACTAGCTCTTCTAACTTAAATTAACCTATGTATGATAACCTACATTTTTGCCTCATGGCTTTTTACCTTTCTTTCATTCTATATGTCTGATCCCCACCACCACCAATGACTCATTGGCATTTCCTCTGTACCTTGATTATCTCCTCCTTCTTCCTCTCTCTGCCTGCAAGTCCTGCCTATACGTCCTGCCTAGTTATTGGACATTCGGCTCTTTATTAAACCAATCACAGCAATGTATCTTCACACAGTGTACAAATATCCCGCAACAAATATCACCACACCAATAGCTTCTCTTTGGGCACGATTACTTTAGAACTTCAGTTTTGAGTCCAGAGCTGAAGCAGAAAAGATAAATTAAGAAAAGAAATTGGAATTATATAACAAAAGCTGGAAAGTCAGAGTGATTGGGAGATCTCAAAGCACCATGATTAAATTGGGGCAGAGCTGGAGAAGTCAGGGAAGTCGAATCTATATGTTGTGTGAAACACTCTTTTCATTCACATTTGTGTTGTCTGAAAGAATACAGCCCAGATAAAAGCCCACCACCCCTCGAGTTTCCTGCTCTTGTTCTCATTAGATTGAGAAGGGTGCCCAGGGAAACAGCCATTCTAATGAGTGCTCATGAGAAAGAGTTTATCCTGGAGAAAAAAACGGAGAATTTCAAGCCGCACAAACTGAGCCAGTGAGGCCAGAAAAAAAAATGAAGTATCAAGAGTTGGGTCTTCACCTTCATTGCATTAAAAATACCAGCACAACATGAGTTGGCTGTTTGAAACCTGGGGCCTATGCAGGGTCGCTTGGCTCGGCCTGGGAGGAGGGGACTGGACCTGCCAGGACTGAGTCTACCAGGTTGATCTCAGTCCTCCGGGGAGGCTTTGCCCTGGAGGAGGCGGGAATGGGGGGTGGGGTGGGGGGGGAAGAGGAGGGGGGCGGGAGGGGGCAGAACAAGGGAATCCATGGCTGATATGTAGAACTGAATTGTATTGTAAAATAAAATTAAATTAAATTTAAAAATACCAGCACAAAAGCAGATGGATGAAGCAACTTCTGGGATCATTTCTGAAGCTCAGGGATCATTTCAGAAGAGGAGACAGAATGATTAAGAGCCAGAGGGACATGGAGTTTGCTGTGAGATTGTGTCTCCTCCTAGGAATGTCAGAAACTAAACTCATGAAGTCTCATCAGCAGGACTACCTAACATGAGCCGAACAAGGACAACAACATAGACATGCTAAAGTGGTCGTGGGAAATCCCAAGAGCCTTCAACCCTGGACGGACATACACACACACACACACACACACACACACACACACACACACACACAAAGAGAGATGAGGGAGAGGGGGGAGAGAGAAACAAACAGAGGCAACAAAGAAATTATGAGAGCGGGAGAAACAGGCTTCCCTAGGGGAGACTGCAATGATTGGTTATCCAATACAAAATGGCCACCCATAAAAACATACATACAAGTAACACTACTGACTGAGCAGGTTATATTTAGTAGTATATGTGTATATGCACACACATATATGCATGTTATAACAATTAATGAAAAATGGGCCCATGAGTTTGAAAGAGAGCAAGGAAGTGTATATGGAAGGGTTTAGAGGAAGGAAAAGGAAGAGGGAAATTGTGTAATTATAATCTCAGAAAAATAAAAGAAATATTTTCAAAAACAGGTAGAAAATGGAGTCAGAATTTTTAACAATAGTGTGCAAATCCCCACTATAAAGATACCCATTAGAAAATGTGTGTGAATTCTCTATGTGACATTAGAAAGGTGAGTAGTGGTCCTGCAAGAGGCAGCCCAAGCCCTTGACCCTTGTTTTCCTCTAGAGAGAACAGAGCAGAAGGTTCAAGCCCATGTCTATACACTGTTTCTCTCCAGCACTAAGGTCCTCATGCTCCATCCCTGAAAGTGATCTAAGGCTGACACACTGTCAGTTGAGAAAGGTTGAACACAATCATCCCTTTATACTGGCACACCTTTAAGCTTTTGCATTCTGTTATCCTAGATAAACTAAAAGTAAATAACATGTGAGCCATAGGATACAGAATTATAAGACTTATCCATCTTCAAAAAACGTTGAAAAAGTAGGAAAGCACAGAAGGGCCCACTAGAATCCTGCTGGGGATGCCAAGTCATCTGTTCAGTTTTACCTTGAAAGAAAATATTCCTAATATTCATCCCTCAGGAGAGCAATGAAAGAGATATCTTGATAGAGAGAGCCATTATGCAGTTAGGGAGAAACTTGGTACTAGGAAAATTCTCAGGAATCCACAGACATGACCCCAACTAAGGCTCCTAGCAATAGTGGAGAGGGTGCCTGAACTGGCCTTCTCTTGTAATCAGATTGATGACTATCCTAATTGTTATCATAGAACCTTCATCCAGTAACTGATGGAAGCAGATGCAGAGATCCACAGCCAAGCACTGGGCCAAGCTAATGGAGTCCAGCTGAAGAGAGAGAGGAGGAATTTTATGAGCATGGGGATCAAGACTATGATGGGGAAACCCATAGGGACAGCTGACCCGAGCAAGTGGGAGTTTATGGACTATGGACTGACAGATGGAGAGCCTGCATAGGACTGCACTAAGCCCTCTGGTGTGGGTGACAGTTGTGTGGCTTGGTCTGTTTGTGGGGCCCCTGGCAGTGGGACTAGGATTTATCCCTGGCTCATGAACTGGCTTTTTGGAGCCCATTCCCTATAGTGGGATACTTTACTCAGCCTTAATGCAGGGGAGAAGGGCTTGGTCCTGCCTCAACTTGATATGTCAGGCTTTGTTGACTCCCATGGGAGGCCTTACCCTACCTAAGGAATGGATAGGGGGTGGGGTGGGGGAAGATGGGGGGAAGAGCAGGAGGAGAGGAGGGAGGGGGAACTGTGGTTGGTATGTAATATGAAAATAATTAAAATTAAAAATAAAAAAAGAAATGTGTGATTTCAGAAAAAAAATTCACCCCTCAGAAATTTAGGATAAGTCTCTGAATGTTCTGCCCCTGACACTGAGGAGGTTCTGGGATTCTAGGGCTTAAGGGTACATCTAAATGTTCGTCCCCAGTCCTATGTGATGATTACTTCCACAGCAGTTAACAGAAAACTGCTTTCCATAAAATTATCATCTGCCAGGTGATGGCGGTGCATGCCTTTAATCCCAGCATTATTATTTGGTAATCAATTACCAAAAATAAAATAAAATAAAATTCTAAATGAGTCATCCAGCTTGACTTGCTTTAACTTAACTTTTAAAAATCATTGATTTTAGAAGTCATGGAGCACAACATGTGAGTTATTTTCTGACAACCTGTTTTGGGGTAATATCTATTATGAGTGTATTGTGATCACACATTACAAATTGTCTATGTTCCTTTACAGAAGCTTGAAGGTTACTTTTATTAAATTCTTGATGCCTTACTGGCACCCATAGTTTTCCAATAGAGGATTAAAATAGGATAACACATTCACCAACTCTGCCTTCCTATCATATCTGTGTCCTTTCCAGCCCTAATCCTTGTGTCACATCCTATTCAACTATGAATGCAACCATGTTAACAACTGAAAAAAGTGTTTTCACAAAGTCTATATATGGGTTTAATGTGGTCTATTGCTTTTTTGTACTAATATGTATTTCCCTTACCCAACCCTGACTTGTATCACTGATTCATGTATATAAAGCCCTACCCAATTATTATGAGCCTCAGACCAAACAATGGAGTCAGAACATTCCTGATGTTCAGAGTAACATAGCAGTTCCTACAATAAGATGATGCCCTGGTGGCATGCAAACTTCAGTGACTGGGTGCTTATACAGAAGAAGAACATCTTTTGAAACCAAAAATGTTTATGGATGTTAACCACCTCCCCCAGAAAAATCAAGAAATGCTCACTGTTCAATGTTGTGGAGGAATAGACTGATCACTTTGACTAATATGCCTCCCATCTACTTACAATCTAAAGTCTCAGTAGAAAAGCCTTTCTTGTCTTCCTTACAATATACCACTCAGTCTCCTGCTCCTATTTCCACAACAGATGCTCTTTCCACCTACTATTTATCCCCACTCTTTGGTAGAATCCCATCTAATCACCACATTGCACAATGCATCCTTCCTCCCCTGGGTTTGATCTAAGCCTAGCTAGAGAATCTCCTGAATAGTCAGTCCACTGCATGCTATTTGCATGAGACATATTAACCCAGGTATCCTGATCTCACAAGACTCTCAGAAAACACTCACTCAGTGTAGATACAGTCAGGATTTTTGCAGCATCCAAGAGAAGAACCTCAAGGAGAAATAAGCTCACTAGAATCCAAATCCGATGCTCAGCCATCTCTATAACAAGTGGAGCACAGGCACAGGATGCACAGCTTGAGAACTGTGTGCCACTAAGGGACCCTGTGAGCCTCTGTCACAAAACACTAGCTGTGGCCTTGAAATGAGGTAAAAGGGGGGTTGTTATTCTGATCTTCCAAATGTCCTCTTGCTCTTTGCCTTGTCTCTGATGGTCTCTTTCCATTGGACATTCATTTTCATCCTCCTTAGCCAGAGTCAATAGAAGAACAGGGGCTGAGTTAATATTTACCTTGTCCTTTAGCGACAATATCCTCTTTACTGCCCCTAAATTACTCTCTAAATTGTGAATGAAGGGACCCTGAGAAATCCTGTCAATGACAGCATCTTGAAGTGACATGTACCATGAACATGTTACAGGCCCATTCCCTAACATACAAGACTCTGCCTCCTCTGTCATTTCTCTATTTGTATCCTATTACCATATCTGTAACCCATTATGCCAGGTGCCAGTCTTAAAATCTCCAATAGAGGCAATCATAAGCTAATGATCCAGGAAAACACCTAAGATTATTGCCCAATGCCTCTCACTAGTCACAAATTCATGATAATGTGCTAGTGGCCTAAGTGCAGGACTTTACCTGAAAGACAAAAAAATTAAGATTGAACATGTGGTTCTGAATAAACATCATAAAACAGAATGGAAGTATTACACCGTCTTACCTAGAGCAAGCTCAGGACTGCTTCCAATTATGCCACTTATAAATCAACCCAAGAGGAAGGAAAACACTGCCCCATGCAGTCATCCTCACATTCTAGTTGAAAACTAAACAGCTTTAGCAATGCTTCCCCAGTGCATCCTCAAAGCAGGAAGAGAATCTGATTCATTAGCTTCAAAGCATGTAGGAGAACACAGCTTTGAATTCTGCTTTGCAACATGGTGTCTTGTGTCTACAAGTCATTACCTGTGTCTGAGTTTAAGCATTGCATTCATATATAATCATGCACCTTTCACAGTCTTATAACAGAAGAGACAAAAAGGGAGAAATAATGTGAGAAAGGGGACTGCACTGTTCTTCACAACAGATCACCAACCAATCTAGTGTTCTCATACTTCTCAAATGTGTTAATGTGATGGTTAATTTCATTGTTAACTTCATTAGATTAAAGGATACTCAGATAGCTGGGAAAGATTTATTTCTGGCTATGTGTGAGATTGCTTCCAGATGGCAATAGCTTTTGAATCAGTGAAAAAAGTAAGGAAATTCTGTCTTCACCCAAAGGGTCTGAGCACTGTCACATCTGCTGAGGCCTAGAAGTAAAAAAATAAAACATAAACGTAGATTTTCTCTTCCTCCCTCTTCTGGAGCTAACACACCCATCTTCACCTCACCTCCAACATCAGACCTCAGGACTGGGAAATTGGTTACGTACATAAAGCACCTGTGGACCTGATTACAGATACCCAGTACTCATATAAAGAGATCGGCAACTATAATCCCAGATCCAGGAAGGTAGAGATAGGCTTGCTGGCCTGACAGTCTAGATTAATTGACAAGCTCCAGGTCCAGTAAAAGACCCTGTCTCAAAAGTAAGGTGAGCAGTATAAAGGAAGACACCTAGTAATACCTAGTGTCAACCTCTGCCTTCCACATACATGGTCACATATGTATGTATGAAGTGTCACACTAATATAGACACACAAACCCACATATATCACACACAAAGACCTCTCTCTCTCTTTTGATATCTCTCTCTCTCTCTCTCTCTCTCTCTCTCTCTCTCTCTTTCTCTCTCTCTCTCTCTCTCTCTCACACACACACACACACACACACACACACACACATACACACATACACACACAAAGACATGAATAGGGGATGAAGACTTGCAAAAGGAAGGGAAGTAGATGACAGGATAGAAAGCATAGAGGAGTAAGTGACCAGGATGCATTATACATGTTTAGGAAGTTGTATATAAAAACTTTCAGGCACTGCATTCCCAGCTACCAACCTAACGAAAATATTTTTTTATACAGAAATATTTGTGTGCATTTGTGTGTGCGTGCATTTACAAAACATTTATAACATGTTATTTTTTAACTACACAAAATTATAAATAGCCTAGACTCTATCAAGAGAAAACTAAATGAGTTAACTGTGACAATGCACACAGTAGAATATGACTAAAAAATACAATGAAATATTCACAAACATTATGAATGAATCTTTACATGATAACTTTTGTTTAAAACAATATAATAAAATCAAAGTTATAATACCACTTATACAAAGCCCAGAAGATAAAAACTAACATAGTAACATTATTTATTGACCACTAGTGTCTATTGTAAAATAAGATGGCCAACAGCAAAAATTATGAAGTGCTATGGAATAGAAATCTTCTGTGATGATAAATTTTCATTGTGTTCAGAGATATAAATATAGATAGATGTATAGTTATTTGTTTTAATTATGATGAGTTTTTCAATAATAACCCAATAAAATACTTATCAAAATGAAATGTGACCAAAAGGAAGTAATAGACAGATCTGCTTTGTGTTTTAGATGACTGAAAACAAAACTAGAAACACTACCTGGGGAAAAGGTTATTCCCTCATTTTCATTAGGAAGTACAGGACACTCAGTACTAATTGGACTTAGTTTTCAGAATTCGGATCATAGAGGAATATTCCAATTTGGCCAGGCTTTCTCCCTGAGTGAGAGGACCAAATCAGATTTTAGGAAGGACTTGACATCTGGTTGGAATTTACAGAACAGAACAGCAAGGACATAGTGATGCATGAGAGAACAGAGTGCTATGTGAGAGGGACAAAGTCCTTCATTAGAGATGAAACAGGTCAGTCCTAACATTCCAATCCTCCTCAGTTCGGCAGTGATTAAGAAATAGTCAAGTGGAATGCTGTCCAGAGGGTACACATGGTCATTCTCTATGCCCTCATTCTGTTGATTTACAGAAGTTTCAATTGGCTTGAAGCATTTAACATTGTGATTCTGACTTCTGTGATGTAGACTCCTATGGCTCCTCTCTCCCTCTCCCTCCCTCCCTCTCTCTCTCTCTCTCTCTCTCTCTCTCTCTCTCTCTCTCTCTCTCTCACACACACACACACACACACACATGTTCACACACAAAACCTTGACTAACATTCATGGTGCTTGAAAATACATTCCACATTACCAGAGGAGAAAGTTATTCATCAATATCACCCAGCTACAAAACCTGAGACCTGAAACAGCAGCTTGCCTACAAGTGATAACTTGTATAACAGTGGTACAAATGTTAAGAGAGTAACCAACTATGCTTTAATTTAATTTGGGTTTAAGTACCACACCATGAGATGGAACACATACCTGACACTGCTAAAGTACCCAAGAACCTGAGACTAGGTAGGCCATGGGTCTAGGGGAAAGCCCAATACTATTATTCTGTTAAAGGAACATACAGTAAAATGACTCCTAATGATGTATACTGTACTCATAGGTCAGTGCCTTGCTCAACATTCATCAGAAAAGCTTCTTGTAGTGGATGGAAATTAACTCAGAGACTCAACAACTGGACAATGTGCAGAGAGTAAAAGACTTTGCAGCACCTAGTCCTATATAGGTTATCTTCACCAAACCCTTCCCATCAAGGCTCAGGTATCTATGCATAAGAAGAGACGAAAAGAGTGTAAAAACCATAGCTAGTGGATGACTCCAAGGAAGCAGTGTCTTCTATATACAACAAAACTGATATACATATGAACACACAGAGACTGTAGCAGAATACACAAGGCCTGCACAGATTCAAGCAAGACAAAATCCTAGCACTGAGTCGGGGAAGGAGACATAAAGCTACTCACAAGAAAAATCTCACAATGTATGACACCTCCAGCTCTTAGCACCCTTTGCAAAGTATCCTGAAACACTTTTTATAACCTCTTGTGTCAGGCAGTGTCCAGTGCACACTGGTCATATTTTCTGTACCTGGATAGCCTAGAAATCATTTTTCTGTAGCTCTATATACATTTCCACAAATAAATATTTTAATAATCACAAATGCACTTAAAAGGGACTTTCAGTTCTCAGGAACCATGTTCTACATAACAGACTCACAGCATAATGTACCTGCCAGCTGCAATTTTAGATCCTGAATGAATGAATGGGAAGATCTTTCTATTTTAAGATCTTGACTTTACTATCAGGGTTATCCTCAATAACTATTTCAGGTCCTAGACATTATAAAGATCTGCAAGATATCTGGATCTGGACAAGAGATGCTAATATCTAAACAGTGCAAGTGGTTTTCTGATATAGCAAGGAGTAATTGGCCATCTCATGACTACTAGAAAAGTTTGGAGGACAGAGATGTGGCTCATCATGTAAAGGCCCCTACCACCGAGCCTGGTGCTGAGTTTAACCCCTAGGACTTACATGGTAGAAGGAAAGAACCAACTGTTGTAAGTTGTCCTACAATCTCCACATACATGGCACACACACACAGTTAAATGTAACTAAAATAATCTAAACAGAGAGTTAAAAAAAATTACTGTTCTGAAAAGTGGTAGCAAAATTAGGACACCAAAGTCACTAAACATTAGATTCAACCTCAGATGGGCCTGGTGTTCACATGTCACTCAGATGACTGGTTTATAACTGAAATGCATTCATACAAGATAAGTAGATCTATTTTAACTTGAACAGTGAGGTTACATTTATATGTCATAATTCTGTATAACCATTATTATTACCACTATATCATTTTACATTTCTTATCTAAGAAGCACTCACTCTCATCTTTCCCTACCAATCTTCCTGGAAAACACCAGTTTCTTTGGCCTATTTGATGATTCTTGAAATTTTATGTAATTGGAATGACACAATATATGATCTTCTGTGTTGGCCTTTTTTTTTTTTAACTCAGCAGAGTGTTTTCAAGTTTAGCCAACTATAAAATAAATCATTATCTAACCCCACCCATTTAAATGGCTAAAAATAGCCATATATGATACAAATTGTTTAACAAGGAAATGTGGCTGTTTTGGTCTTTTGGCTACATAATGGTATTCTCATGATTATGTGTTACAAGTATGGTAATTTAGTAACTCCAATTACTTATGGTATATGCCTAAAGATAGAACAGCTGTGGGATGAGCCAGCAAGATGGCTGGGTGAGCAAAGGTGCTTGCTGTACAAGCCTGATGACCTGAATTCTATCCCTGATACCCATGTGAAAGTAGAGAAGAAAGAAACAATTCCAAATAATTATCCTCTGAGCTCCACATGGCTTGTGTACCCATCCAGCACCCCATATACACACACAATATTGATAATGAATAAATTTTAAAATGTATTTTATTTATTCTCTGAGAATTTCAGGCATGTATACAATATATTTTGATCATGTCCAAACTCCTTCTGTTTTGAATATCTGTGTGAAATAACAAATATATACTTAAATTTCTATCAGAACCCCAGTTTTATTCAGCTTTTGCAATATTTTATATTTATAGCAGTACTCTTTACTCATAAGAGCAATGACAGCTTCACATTGAGTTAAGAAGCATTCTCATCTTTCATTTCATTAGAAGATTTTAGAATAATTGGTGATGATTAATATTTAGACAAGTAGAATTCAAAAGTTCAGCTGTGTGATCTGGGTTATTTTTTAGAGACAGTTTTTTGATTACTGATTCATCGTATTTATTTTTTTACTGTTTTTCAGATTTTGTTTTTTGTTTTGTTTTGTTTTTTGTTTTTGCTGTGATGTTTTCATGTGTGCTCCTCAGAATTCATCCATTTCATTTATGTAATCTAACTTGGTAGTGTACCATTTTTACAGTATTTCCTTATAGTCTTTATTGTTCCTCTTACCTATGTCTGTTACAGTTATTACTGAGTGACAACTTGATAGAGTCTAAAATCACCATGGAAACAAGCTGCTGAGCATACCTGTGAAAGAACTTCCTATTTGAACTCATTGAGGTGTGAAGACTCACCCTGCATGTGGGCATCATCATTCATGGACTGTGTTTGAGTTAAGCACCAGCATTCATCTTTCTCTGCTTCTTGACTGTAAATGCAACGTGACCATCCACCTCAAGTCCCAGCTGCCGTGACTTCACTGCCATGATGGACACAATCTCAAACTGTGGCCCAAATAAATCTCCCTTCCTTCCTTCCTTCCTTCCTTCCTTCCTTCCTTCCTTCCTTCCTTGGGTTGTTTTGTAAGTATTTTATCACAACAACAAAACAAATACAGAAAATTGGTGCCAGAAAACATAAGAAACCTGACCATGTAGTTCATAAGCTTTGGAATGTGTTTGCAAGAAGAATGTGGAAGAGTTTGGGACTGATCTAGAGAAGTCCTACAATACTGTAAGCAGAGTTTAAACTTGTCATTATACTGGAAGTATGGAAGAACAGAGAGCCAGAGAGAAATGCAGATAGTGCAAGCCTAGCTTAGGAGGTATCAGAGGGGCAAAATGAGTTTACAGGAAACTGGACTAGGAGCCATCCTTGTGATACTTTGGGAAAGAACCTTGGCTTCATAGAACATGCAAAGTAACTAATACATTTTCTGTACTTTCACTTAATCAGTAACTAGGTTTAATATATAACAAAGGGCAGGTAGTTTTTAAAGGACTTAGAAACTTAAGGTTCAAAGTAGAAAATTATACATAACTAACCTAGTTTGTTTGTTTGGTTTTTTGTCTCTATGATTAAACATTGACCAAAACCAACTTGTGTAGGAAAGGTTTTTTTCAAATGAGAGTCTCTCTTTTGACTCCAAATGACTCTAATTTGTGTCAAGTTGACATAGAAGTACCAACACAAGACCTTTGTCATATATGACTCCCTGGGTCATATAGTTTATCCCAACCTTGACCTGTAGGGTTATGTGGTATACCTGTAATATGCTTTATATTGTAATAAGAAAAAAACTGTTTCATTTTACCAGAGACATATGCTGGAGCATTGTCAGTTTTAATTTGTGCAGGTATGCCCATGATGGTCATAACTTCTAGCAAATGAGTGATTACAGAATCAGCCTTTTCAGGACTCAAAGCAGTTGCCATTGAAATCCTGAATAAGTATCCTTGGTATGGTGTACATGTTTCAATTTTCCAAATTCTGCAAAGTCAAACACACCTATCTGCCAGATTTCATTCCTCTGAGTACCCTTTGGGTTACATGCTGCTGGTAATGGAGTCTGATTGTAAAAGAAACAAGTAGGACATTTCCTTACAATTTCCTTGGCTGGTTGCCAGGTTATGGAAAAATCCTTTTTTAAACCTTTACTATTTACATGATGTTTTTTATGAAATTCTGAGGCCTCCAGCATATTTCCTATCAATAACTTATCAGTCTCATCATTACCTTGTGCTAGAGGGCCTGGCAGAACTGTATGGGATCAGATGTGAGTTATATATAAGGGATGCTTCCTATTCCTGATTATATCTTGTAACTGAATAAATAGTGAAGTTAATTCTGACTCATCAGGGATAAATTCTGCAGTCTCAATATGTAATACCACTCTTTCAGCATACTGAGAGTCAGTAACTATGTTGAAATATTCTGAAAAATCCATTAATACCATGCCCTGGACATCCCTTCTGGACCAGAGCTCCCATCCTGCCCCGGATTTCCCTTCTGGACCAGAGAGAGAGAGAGAGAGAGAGAGAGAGAGAGAGAGAGAGAGAGACAAGAGCTCCTATCCTGCCCCAGACTTCCCTTCTGGACAAGAGAGAGAGAGAGACAAGAGCTCCCATCCTGGCCCAGACTTCCCATCTGGACAAGAGCTCCCATCCTGCCCTGGAGTTCCCATTTGGACAAGAGAGCTCCCATCTGGACAAGAGAGAGAGAATTCCTGAATCTGTCAGCTCTGTCTGAACCAAGTACGCTGATAAGACCAAGAACGAACCACAGGGAGATGGGCAGATGTCAAGGCAAAAATACATACAACAAAACGAAGAGCAATACAGCATCACCAGAACCTAGCCCTCCTCCAACATCTAGACCTGAACATCAAAAATTTGAAAAAGCAGAAGAAAATAGCCTTAAGAATGACATCATGAAGAAGGTAGAGGCTTGTGTAGAGGAAAAGACAAAAAAAATGGAAGAATGCTGTAAACAACTAGAGGAAAGGGCAAACAAATTAGAAGAAAACAATAAAGTCCTGGAAGAAAACAATAAAGTACTGAAAGAAAATCAAGAAAAAGCAATGAAACAAATGAAGGAAACAGTCCAAGACCTGAAAAGGGAAATAGAAAAAATGAAGAAGACACAAACAGAGGGAATGCTGGAAATAGAAAATCTGAGTAAATGATGGGGAACGTCAGATGCAAGTATAACCAACAGAATGCAAGAGATGGAAGAGAGGATCTCTGGTGTTGAAGATACAGTGGAAGAAATAGATTCAACAGTCAAAGAAAACACTAAAGCCAAAAAAGTCATGAACCAAAATGCCCAAGAAATTTGGGACACCATGAAAAGACCAAACCTACGAATAATAGGGGTAGAAGAAGGAGAAGAATACCAACTCAAGGGCACAGAAAATATATTCAACAAGATCATAGAAGAAAACTTTCCCAACTTAAAGAAGGAAATGCCTATGAAGATACAAGAATCTATAGAACACCAAACAGACTAGACCCCCAAAAAAAGTCCACTCGCCACATAATAATTAAACAACTAAATGTACAGAATAAAGAAAGAATATTAAGAGCAACAAAGGAAAAAGGCCAAGTGACTTATAAAGGCAAACCCATCAGAATAACACCCGATTTCTCAATGGAGACTTTGAAAGCCAGAAGGACCTGGACAGATATAATGCAGACACTAAGAGACCATGGATGCCAGCCTAGACTAATATACCCAGCAAAACTTTCAATCATCATAGATGGAGTGAACAAGACACTCCAAGACAAAGCCAGATTTAAACAATAAGAAAGATCCACAAAGATGAAGTTTCAATTCTGAACATTTATGACCCAAACACAAGGGCACCCCACATATGTAAAAGAAACATTACTAAAGCTTAAACCACACATTAATAGTGGGAGACCTCAACACCCCACTTTCACCACTGGACAGATCTCCCAAATTGAAACTTAACTGAGAAATAAAGGACTTGACTGATGTCATGACTCAAATGGACTTAATCGATATCTACAGAACATTCCATCCTAACAAAAAAGAATATACCTTCTTCTCAGCACCCCATGGAACCTTCTCTAAAATCTACCACATACTTGGCCACAAAACAAATCTCAACAGATACAAAACAATTGTAATAACCTCCTGTGTTCTATCAGACCACCATGGTCTAAAGTTAGATTTCAACAACAAAAACTACAGAAAACCTACAATCTCATGGAAACTGAATAATACTCAACTGAATCACCAATGGGTTAAGGAAGAAATAAAGAAAGAAATTAAAGACTTCCTAGAGATCAACGAAAATGAAGACACCACATACCCAAACCTATGGGACACTATGAAAGCAGTGCTAAGAGGGAAATTCATAGCACTAAATGCCCACATAAACAAGTTGGAGAAATCTCACACTAGTGACTTAACAGCACACCTGAAAGCTCTAGAACAAGAAGAAGCAAAGTCTCCCAGGAAGAATAGACACCAGGAAATTATCAAAGTGAGAGCTGAAATCAATAAAATAGAAACAAAGAGAACAATACAAAAAATTAATGAAACAAAGAGTTGGTTCTTTGAGAAAATCAACAAGATAGACAAGCCCTTATCCAAACTAACCAAAAGACAGAGAGAGAGCATCCAAATCAACAAAATCAGAAATGAAAAGGAGGACATAACAACAGACATTGAGGAAATCCAGAGAATCATCAGATCATACTTCAAAAACCTCTACTCCACAAAACTGGAAAACTTAAAAGAAATGGATAACTTTCTGGATAGGTACCACATACCTAAGTTAAATCAAGACCAGATAAACTATTTAAATAGTCCAATAACCCCTAAGGAAATAGAAACAGTCATTAAAAGTCTCCCAACCAAAAAAAAAGCCCAGGACCAGATGGTTTCAGCGCAGAATTCTACCAGATCTTCAAAGAAGAGTTAATACCAATAATCTCTAAATTTTTTCACACAATAGAAACAGAAGGAACATTATCAAACTCCTTCTATGAGGCAACAATTACCCTGATTCCTAAACCAAACAAGGATACAACAAAGAAAGAGAACTACAGACCGATCTCCCTTATGAACATTGATGCAAAAATACTCAATAAAATACTGGCAAACAGACTCCAAGAACACATCAAAATAATTATCCACCATGATCAAGTAGGCTTCATTCAGGGATGCAAGGGTGGTTCAACATGTGAAAGTCCGTCAATGTAATACACCATATAAACAAACTCAAAGAAAAAAACCACATGATCATCTCACTAGATGCAGAAAAGGCATTTGACAAAATCCAACACCCTTTCATGATAAAGGTCTTGGAGCGATCAGGAATACAGGGAACATACCTAAACATAATAAAGGCAATTTACAGCAAGCCAACAGCCAACATCAAATTAAATGAAGAGAAACTCAAAGCAATTCCACTAAAATCAGGAGCGAGGCAAGGCTGTCCACTCTCCCCATACTTATTCAATATAGTACTTGAAGTTCTAGTCAGAGCAGTAAGACAACATGAGATTAAGGGGATACAAATTGGAAAGGAAGAAGTCAAGCTTTCCCTATTTGCAGATGACATGATAGTATACTTGAGTGACCCCAAAGATTCCACCAAGGAACTGATACAGCTTATAAACACCTTCAGCAACATAGCAGGATACAAGATCAACTAAAAAAAATCAGTAGCCCTCCTATATACAATGGACAAAGAAGCTGAGAAGGAAATCAGAGATACATCGCCCTTTACAATAGCCACAAATGACATAAAATACCTTGGGTTACACTAACCAAGCAAGTGAAGGACCTATATGACAAGAACTTTAAGTCCCTAAAAAAAGAAATTGAAGAAGATGTCAGAAAATGGAAAGATCTCCCATTCTCATGGATAGGCAGGACTAACATAGTAAAAATGGCAATCTTAACAAAAGCAATCTACAGATTCAATGCAATCCCCATCAAAATACCAACACAATTCTTCACAGACCTGGAAAGAATAATACTCAACTTCATATGGAAAAACAAAAAACCCAGGATAGCCAAAAGAATCTTGTACAATAACACAACCTCTGGAGGCATCATGATCCCTGACTTCAAGCTCTACTATAGAGCTACAGTAATAAAAACAGCTTGGTACTGGCATAAAAACCGACATGTGGACCAATGGAATCGAATTGAAGACCCTGACATTAATCCGCACACCTATGAACATATAATTTTTGACAAAGAAGCCAAAAGTGTACAATGGAAAAAAGAAAGCGTCTTCAACAAATGGTGCTGGCATAACTGGATGTCAACATGTAGAAGGCTGCAAATAGATCCATATCTATCACCGTGCACAAAACTTAAGTCCAAGTGGATCAAGGACCTCAACATAAATCCAGCTACTCTGAACCTGCTAGAAGAGAAAGTAGGAAGTAGTCTTGAATGCATTGGCATAGGAGATCACTTCCTAAATATAACACCAGTAGCACAGACACTGAGAGAAACAATCAATCAATGGGACCTCTTGAAACTGAGAAGCTTTTGTAGAAGTTCTTCTGTTTTTGTGGGATAATTTTCAAGACACTGAAATGATTCTTGAAACAAGCAATTGTACTGAACTGTAAATATACTTTCCTCTCCTATACATACATACTATGATAAAATATGATTTATAAGTAGTGTAATAAAAGATTGACAATATATAATGACATAATTATAACAACATATTGTAATAATTGATATCCAAATACAGTTTATTTCATACTTTTAAAAAATCCATTAATACTAACAGAATAGCATACAGAACTATATTTGTTGTAATATACATATATTTCTACTCTTATTTGAAATATTTTGTGTATTGATACAAATGTAAAATTATATTTCTCATATTGTATGTTCTACCACTGTTTAGGATATTTTGTATATTGACACATATTTAGGATTATTGTCATATTGCATTTAGCACTTTACATCCTTACCTCTGCTTAAGCTATTTTGTGTATTGTCACAATTTTGAGGTCATTGTCCTTTTAGAGTTCATTTGCTTACAGATATGTTTACAAGAAGCCTTACTCCTTAGGTTATTTAGGTAGATAAGACTTACAGATTTATAGTCACCCATGCTTGTCATCTCTATAGTTATGTTAGGTTGTCCAGATTTACAGATACATAGGTGAGATGGACAGGTAGTCTTCAAACACTTCATAGACCTAGAAAATATGGCATTTAAATAACTTAGAATTCTGTTGATGCGAGACATGATTGCTCCTGGCAGCTCTGATTTGATCCTGAGAGAATGTTGGGCTTCTACAACATTCCTGTTTGGAAGTTTGTCTTCTTCTTGGCACAAAATGGCTTACTAGGTAAAGAACTGCCCTTGCCTCAACTGCTGACAGTATGAACGCTGTCCTTTCTGGATGAGCTGGACACAAGGAAAAGTGATTATTGAACCCTGTTGAGACAGGGTAATATGGTCTTTCAAAATTGCTGCTTCTGAAAATGGTCTGACAGATACTCTAGGCCTGTAACCAATTTGAATGCACCAAGGATGGTGAAAAACTTTAGGTGACTGTCCAGGCTGCCAGCTGTCTCTGTCTACTCTCACAAGACTCCTGAAAGTTGCTTGAGTCCATATCCTGTTTTCTCAGGTATTATTATATTCCTTCTCAGGTCTTTGTTGGGATTGAAGACTAACAGTCACAGTCACAATCTTCTCATATCTTAGCTAGAACATATTAAGTACTAGATTCAGGTTCTTCAGGACAGGGCACCTTTTGGAATGATCTCTGTAACATGTCATTTACCTATGCTCTAGACTTCTCTGGATTTTAGTATGTGTCTCTTGTTTGATGTTGCTCTTGTTGGTGGTAGTTCCATTTGTTTATGCCATTACCCTTTATTTCTCTTTGATAATTATTCCTACTGTATATAGTTTTGTATTAGGTTAGAACTTTCTTCCTTAGATAAAGGGGGGAGATGTAGGGATGGTTGTCTATGCCTTACCCTGAAGCACTACTCTTAGTACTCGGCCATCGCCTGGGGCATGGCCAAGATGGGGACCCCTTAAAACCTGGGATGAGTACATACTCCCTTCTCTTTGCTATGTCATGGTCTTGGATGCTGGTGAGGATCAGAGCAGCACTGGACCATGCCTCAATTCCTA